>NC_092054.1:23093441-23393277 GCF_003086295.3 Arachis hypogaea
CTCTATTTATCAAGAATTCTAATGATTCTTTTATCCTAGTCCAAATATATGTTGATGACATTATTTTTGGATCAGCCAATGAATCCCTTTGTTCTGAATTTGGAAAACTCATGACAAGTGAATTTGACATGAGTATGATGGGTGAACTTAATTTCTTCCTTGGGCTGCAAATTAAACAAACTGATAAAGGAATTTTTATTCATCAAGAGAAGTATGCCAAGGAATTAGTTAAGAAATTTGGTATGGAAAATGCCAAACCCATGGGAACTCCCATGCATCCTAATTCTAAATTAGATAAGGGAGAAACTGAGAAAGATGTTGATGAGACTAGGTATAGAGGAATGATTGGCTCTCTTATGTACTTAACTTCCTCTAGACCCGATATTGTGCAAAGTGTTGGATTGTGTTCTAGGTTCCAATCCAAACCAAAAGAGTCACATCTCTCGGCTGTTAAAAGGATCATTAGATATGTTCATGGCACATCCAATTTTGGTCTTTGGTATCCTAAGATTGATGATTTTTCTGCAGTTGGTTATTGTGATGCAGATTTTGCTGGTGATAGAGTTGATAAAAGGAGCACTTCTGGTTTATGTTGCTTCCTTGGGAAGTCCTTAAATGTATGGTCAAGTAAGAAGCAACCAACAGTGGCCCTTTCCACTGCAGAGGCTGAGTATATAGCTGCTTCTTCTTGTTGTTCTCAGCTTTTATGGTTAAAAACACAGCTTGCTGATTACAAATTAAAGGCTGAAAATATTCCCCTGCTGTGTGATAATATAAGTGCCATAAATATTTCTAAAAATCCAGTTTTGCACTCTAGGACTAAACATATTGAAGTGAAATTTCACTCAATAAGAGAACATGTCCAAAAGGGGGATATTAGCATTCAATTTGTTAAATCAGAGGAGCAATTAGCAGATATTTTTACAAAACCATTAGCTGAGGATAGATTCTGCATGCTTAGGACTTGTCTAGGAATTTTGAGTTATGATTCCTTGTTTGAAAAATACTGATGTATTTGCTGGAGCTTTTTGTCTCATAAACAGGTATGAGACAATTCTGGGCAGGTGATGAACGTTTCTATCAAGTCAACGTGTTCTGGGCTTGTTTCAAATGAATCTCAATTTGGGCCAACCTCAATATTCAGATCAAGAGTGGTCCAAATATGTTTCATAATTTCTTATCACCTCAAGGCCCAAATATGAATGTTACAATCTTGTGTGTTAGTTTTTGATGACTTGTGTGTTTCATGAAAGGTTTTCAATAAATGTTTTGTGGCCCAAAAGGTTTTCAAGAGGATTTAATTTTGGCCCGAAAAGGTGTTTCAGGTTAATATTGTTGTTTTTCAAAATTTAAAATTAATTTCCTGTTTTAATTTTAAATCAAATAAAATCTTTCTTGAATGAGGTCATGTCTTTTCAAGTCTTTTCAAATGGTGATGCAGTTGCATGGTTTTGGAAATCCACTTTTTGGGTACGGTTACCAACACTCCCTCTCTTCCCTCCATAACTTCTCCACACACTCTTCGGTTTCTTCCCACTCACTTTACTGCTTCTCTTCCCTCAAAAGACTGAAACTAACCAAATGAGGAAGAAAACCATTCCTAAAAGGCCTCCTCGTGAAAAGATTTTCAAGCTACCCACAAAACCTTCCACTCACTCTCAAGACTGCACCTTTACCCCTTCTCCTTCTCCTCCAACCTCTCCTCCTCGCACAGCATCCATGGCGCGAACCAAGACTACACCAAGGTTTCCTGCCTCTGCCAAGCCGACGCCACCACCAAAGGCCACACCTTCCAAGCCTGGCTCCTCGAAACCAAGTTCAGCAAAGCCTGGCTCCTCCAAAGGCAAACGTCAGGCAACTGAGGAACCCATACCCGAACCATCTCAACCAAAATCCAGGTCGGTTCCAATGCGCTCTCAACGAGGTAACACTCGAGTCCCTCTCCAGAATGTTAAAGAACCAGACATTGGACCTTTTGATCACAAAGCTCACTTTTTGACTTCTTATTCGAACTATAACCCTTATAGATTCAAATCTGCCATGAACAATGATTTTTTGAGAAGGTTATCCAGTATCGTACCCTATGTCCCTCTTTTCTCGCTGATTTGCCATCTTTGAAAAGAAAAGGTTTTCCTTTTGTTGATAACTTGATTTTTCTGGACTGGAATCACCTTTTTGATATCAAAAAACCTGTTTATCCCTTGTTGGTTAAAGAGTTTTATGCAAACATGACTTATCATGAGGGCACTGCTCATTCGTATGTCAAGGGCCGAGATATCGTTTTAAACAATGAGACCGTCAGTGATGTTTTGAAGTATACTGATGTTGGGCCCTGTGCCTACACGTCAGTTAAGTGGGATGAAGGAGTTGGTGTTTCTTACAATGATGCCCTGGCTAGTATTTGTGAACATATCTCTTTAATAGATGGCATTACACCCACTCACAAAGCCCTAGGATATGAGCGTGCTCAACTGCACCGAATAGTCAATCATATTATTCTGCCTCAAAGCGGCTCATATCAAAGGGTTTCCTACACTGATACTCTTGTTTTATATGCCCTTCTCACCAAAACTGAAATTTCATTTGCATATTTGATGGTTAGATACATGTTTGACTCTGTTAGAAGTGAAAAGGACAAAGCTCTTCCTTATGGCATGTTTCTAACTTGTATTTTTGAATATTTTGGTGTTGACTTGACAAATGAGAAATATGAAAATAGACATTCATATCTAAAGGGAGGTGGTTCAGTGAAACAGAACAAAGGACCCACTAGATCTGAAAGAGTTGTCCTAGATGATGAAGATGATGACTATGTCCCTGAGGATTCTTCTGCTCCTTCCACTGAGGGTACTTCCATTTCCACTGGGAAGAAATCCACTCTGCTGAATGTGGTCAAGGATGTTGCTCAAGAGTTTGTTTCCCAGTCAAACCACTTGATTGCCATGAGTAAGGAACAAAGGAAACTAGCTAGCAAGCATGAGAACTTTCTGAAGAAATCTAGGGATAGGGTGGCTGTGCTCATGACCTTCGTTGATAATCTTCAAAATGATGAAGACATTGCCACTGATGTTGAGGATGAAGCTGCTTCGGAGGGGAATGGTTCTGATGCCTAGATTTGTCTCACAAGATCTGTTGATGCTCCTCAATTTTTTGTCTCATAAACTCTGTTTTATTTTGCTGCTATTTGGTATACTTTTGTTATCTTGGATAACTGTAATAACTTTGAACACTGATGCACTTTTGGTTATTTAGTTAGTTCTTTTGGCTGTGCACTAACCTCTCTTGCAGGGTCTATAATGCTGTTTTTGTTACTCTTGCTTGTTATCCGCCCTTGATGACAAAAGGGGGAGTAATAGCTAAGATTGTGATTCAGTTGATTGATTCAGTTGAATGATGCTGCTGATTTTTCTGATTAGTTAGTTGATTGCTGCTGATAATTTATTGATGCTGCTAATTCTTTTCTGAACTTTGTTTCGGATTAGAACTGAACTGTATTGTTGCAATTTTTTTGTTTTACAATATGCTTTGGCTGTTGTAATGATAAGAAATACTGGGCTGAATATGTGTTGTTGGTTTCCCTTAGTCAAGTTACATCTTGAACAGCTCCTTTTAAGCTTAATGTAAACAGGAACAAAAAGAAAAGAGCTCAAATTAAGGGGGAGCTACTGTTGAAAAGGAAAGGGAGAGCAACATCATTCAAAGGGAGTCTCTAAAACCTTAACTCAAACTCATTTCCTTTTGAATGTTGCTTAAAATCATGTTTGTCATCAAGGGGGAGATTGTTGAGTTAAGAAATTAACTAATTAATTAGTGATGACAAACATTATTTTTGGCAAAATAAATAATTAGATTTTGTTTAATTAATAAGTATATGTTGCTAATTATTTATTTTGAGTTGCAGGCCTAATTCAATTCAAGCAGCCCAAGTGGTATGAAAGTAATATAGCAAGGCTGATGGATAAAGAAGCAAGCACAGCCCAAAAGAAAGAAGCCTAAGGAACTGATGGGCCAATCGGGTTGCTTAATGGAAATTAAATCCAAACCCGTATCCATCCCACAAAGCTTCTCTTGTAAGATTGAAGTCTTCCCTCTTTTGAAGTGCAACGTATCTCTCCTCTCTAATCAAGTCAAATCATGGCATCAGAAAAGTAAGAAAGAGAAAGAGAGAAAAAGGTTTCTCCATAAGCCAATAACCAAAGAAGCAAGAGAGAGAGAGTTGAAGCTTGAAGCACAGAAGCTAAAACAGAAATCCCAAGCTAAATCAAGCTTAAGAAAGGTAATCCATATCATCTTGCATGCATCAGATCTTCATCCTTTCTTCCCTACTCTCTGCTCTATCCGAAAATGGCTTTGAAGGGAAAGTTGTTTGCTACCTCATTCTGCTGTATATCTACGGACTTAATCAAAACTTGGGGACCAAGTTGCATCTCTATGGTTCAGATTTGGTTGACCACTGGAAAACAATTTCGGTTACTTCTTCATGGCTTTCGGTCAAGTTGGAAAAGTCAGAAGCAAAGGTTACTCTTTGATGTTAATGAAGAAAAAGTAAGCTTGTGGGTTGGTGAAGCTCAAGGCTCAAGATGTTGACCTTGGAAGAAGAACCAAGGAACATGCAAGGAGATAAAAAGGAGCCTGCTGTTCATTCAGAGGTAAGGAGAGAAAACCAGTGAATAGAGGTTATTGTTCTAAGAGAGCTCTTTGAAGAAGTTCAACTAACTGGACAGTGTAACCTAATCAAAGGTGCATTCCGCCAGTATGAAGAACTGAATCAGAGGCTTGCTAATCTGGTTTTTCGCATAGCACAGAGGCTGTTGATGAAGTCAATCTCCTTCATGTTTTACTGATTGTAATGTACTTTTCTAAGCTTATCTTTCTGTAATTTCTTGAGAGAAAAGGCATTGTGAGAAAGCTTGAGAAAAAGCCATGAGTGGAAAAAGGCTGAGAGATACACTTGAGAGAAAAGCCTAGAGTTATTTTCTGATTTCTTTAGGTTGATTAAGTGTCTTGTATCTAGTATCTGAATGGTATCCCTTTCTTAGTTGGGTTAGCACTAAGAGGTATAGTTAGGTATTAGCATAGCCAATGTCAAGTTAGGTTAGAACTTGAGTGTGAAAGGATTGGGTCAATCCTGTGTTATTGGTGTATGTAATACTGTTTACTATAGTGAAATTCTTCCACAGTTGTGGAGGAGACTGGATGTAGGTTGCATAGCACAAGGCAACCGAACCAGGATACATGCTGGTGTTAGCTTTTCTCTTCTCTGCTGTGTTCTGTTTTCTGATATTCATGAGACAAAAATAAATTGTCTCATAAATTTCCGCTGCTAAGTTACAACAGAATCAGAATTGCAAATCTGTTTTTAAAAGGGGTAACAACAGTAATTAAAAGGAAGGCATAGATTCAACCCCCCCTTCTCTAAGCCTACCACAACCTTCAATATGAATGACGATAAAAGGTTAATTTAATTTTTAAAAAAAATTAATGAAGTTAATTCTTAATTTAATGATTGAATAGTTTTATCAAATAATAGTATAGTACTCATTTTTATAGGTATATCATTAGTTTAATTTTTTCATGGTTAATTTTACCAGCGTTCAAATTTTTAATAGTCATAAATAATTATTTACTCTTAGAAAAAAGTTTGGTAACAAAAAATTTTCAGCCATAATTAGACAAAACTTTTTATATTTTACTTCATTTATATAATTTAATAATATTTTAATTTTTTATTTCACTCTCTTATCAATCTACTTATCATATTCTTATCAGCCCCACTTATTAATGATATTAATTATAATATCATATCCCTAACTATTAGACATTCTTGTAATCATTATTTAATATTTCCTTTTATAATTTGAATGTTATAATGTCATATGATTCTCTCTTCCATGCTTTAATAAATAGACACCAACGGAATGGTATCTTTGGAGAGAGGTTCAAATCTTAGATTTAAGAATACAATAATCACTAATAACAATTAAAAATGGTAATAATATTAATTAAATAATTTTAATTGTAATTAATATTTTATTTTCTTTAATTCATTTATTATTATTGCAAACGTTGACAAATATAAAAGCTTGGCTTAATAGGTTTTTCATTGTTAATTAAGATCATGAAGGTTGTTTATTCCCTCCAACTAAAAATTACAACTCTATTTCAATTATAAGCACAATTGGAATAGAACAAAAAAATTTACAAGAAGGAGTTGAAGAATAATTTGAACAACAGACAAACTCACCCGATGAGATTATCATCCGTCAATCAATTTTTGAGAATATAAAAGACTACACTAGCTTTGATGAGATATGGTAATAAATTGATTTAATTTTTTTATTTGCATCTATAATTATATTGTACTAACTAAGTTCATACACATAGTATTCATAAGTTCATATACATAACATCCATAATTACATACAACTAACATCTAAAAATTAAATTCATGTTTATTAGATATTACATCCATACAAATATTATTTTTTAGTTATTGCATAAGTAATTATCAAATTAACACAGATGTTTTTAAATTTTTTCATAATTGAATTTAAAAAAATGTCAAATTCTGAAATTAATTTATTCAATTGATAAATTTACTTAAAACATCCATAAATTCATACGCATAACATCAATAATTTCATATTAATAACATCCATAATTTTGTACTCATAATATTCATAATTTCATACCTATGATGTCTATAATTAATAAATTTTTATAATTAATATTATCAAATTTTAAATTATGCGTCTTATTGTATTTTTCAAATTATCTCATATGTGCACTAATAGGTCATGATTTTAATTATTTTAATATTTTTTATTTAATATTCATTTGTATGTTTATTTATTGATTTTAATATGACGAGTTAATAATTATTTTTAAAAATTTATTTTTTAATTTTTTTATATCTTATCTTTTATTTTTTATTTTCTAATAATTTATATATAAAATATGAGTTGTGCAGTAAAAGTTGTTAAAATTTTTAAATTTAACTTCCATAATTTCTACAGGAAAATTACATTATAATGGGTAATAATGTGAGTGACAAATTTTAGGGATTTAATTTGAAAGAAACTGAAATTGATTTTGGAAAGAACATTAATGACTCCAAGCACGCAGAAAAATAGTAGGTGATAAGGAGAGTAAGTGATAAGAAGGTATATATCACTTGCTTACCAAGAAAATGAGAATTTTTATATGATATTTTTATATTGTAATTAATTTTTGGCTATCTAACACTCCTCTTACTCTTACATAATCTTTTAAGTATGTTTAAATTGCATAAAAATTAAATTATATAATTGCTTTTAAATAATCAGACATAAATAAAATTTAATGTTCATTTACTAACTATATAAAAAAAAGGCGCTTTTTATTTTTATTATGGAGAAGGAATTGGGGTAAGACGGAAATATGAAGAGCGTGTGAGTTTTATCAACTTGTGGGATCAGTTAAGGACAAATCGGACGGTCCGAAATTTCCATAAATCGGACCCTACAAGTTGTTCAAATTCGTTCAAAAAAATCTTATAATAATCAATTCGAACACTCTGAATTGCTTTTTCTATTACTAAAAAAAAAAAAAACAACACAGACGGTCCGATTTATACCGTCCAAAATTCAAAATTTTCTTCCTTGCAAATCGGACTGTCCGATTTGTCACTTATATTTTACTTCACAACAATTCACATGGTCGGAATTGTTAACATCAAAATTCACAAAAAGTTGCCCCACATTATAGTATAGCACCCCTATATCCCATAACGAAGCACTACACACTCATATGTTCCAAAACCAAAAAAATCAACCAAAAAAAGGTTTACTTAAAGAAATTTATATATTTAACTATTTAAACAAATAAGGTGAAACAAACCACCCAAACCCTTTAACTTGATTATAATAGAAACTAAAAGTTAAATTAAATTAAATTAAATAAAAAAATTGATGCCTCGGCATTCCGGTGAGAGAAGCATCACCGATGGCGGCATTGCTATTTCACACAGTAACTCCTAACAACGCATTTTTGCAAAGAATGAAGAAAAGCCCCTCTTTCTACCCCAACTTGGGCTACAGTTCACCTTTCCTGCACCACAAGAGGCATCAAATACTTAATCATAGACACCTTCGCAATTTGGGAAATCTTCAAGGTAACAACAACAAGAACCCTCCTTCACCTAACCCTAATTCACTAACCTTCCTTCACAATCGTAGAACACTTGTTTGTGCTTGTTTGTCAATTCTTTTGCCTCGAAACTCTGATCTGAGCCTCACCTGTTTCCTCAACTTCTCGGGAAGCCCTTTCTTTGTACCCATGCCTATCGGTTTGGGAGGGGAGAGGATTGAGTTACTATAGAAACGATTTTCTCAAATCAGAGTGTGAGGCCGTTGCCCTATTTTTCTGTGTTTGATTCAATGTGTTCTTATATTTTATGAAGCCTTTACCAAAGTAAAGTTGGAAAGGATTTTTTCCCTCGCTTTTTTCCCCTTATCTAGTTGTGTTAGGGTTTATGATTAAAAGGGGGAAATTGAGGAGAAAGATGATTTCGAACCGCTGTTTCCCTAAAATTTGGCATGTTCTTTACTATTCTTCCCCCATTTCTAAAAAATTTTCAATATGGTCTTTTTTTTTCTCTCTTTCTTTTTTTTATAATTTTATTTTGGAGTATGATTTTTGTGCTTTCAAGTGAGTGGGATTTGTAATGTTAATGATTTCATATGATTCTGTTGCAGGTGATATTGTTATTGTAGTGCCTTTTCGTAGTTTTACCTAAGCTATCATTCTTATTGTGGGAGACAAAAGTGCACCAGAACCTGCGCTTGGTATAACAACAACTGTTTAATGGAAGATTTTGGTGGTTCCGGGTTTGATGGCCTTAGTAATGCTGTGAGGAGGAAGAGGAGTCAAACTTCTCGCAGGCCTCGACCAGATTCGCAGCCTGTACCTGATGGTACCGACTTGTCTCCCTTGTCGTCAACACCCCCTTCAGATGATGTTAGCAGGGTCTCTAGTGAAGAGAATGCTGAAGACGATAAATCCCATAAGGATGGTGGGTTCAATGTGTTTTATAGTAATGAGCCTGGGCGAAGCAGCTTACAAAACAAACGCTGTAGCGAGGGTGTTCTTGCTCCAGCTAATTGGAAGGGTTCTAGCAAATCAAAGGATAGCTTAGAATCAGAATTGGGAAATGCAGAGATGTATGGTGGAAGTAATCCAGATAGTCCGAGTTTAGGGCAGTTTGGTGTTTCTCAGGATCCATTAGGGAATGAGAATCGTGTTAAAAAGGTGAAGCTGAAGGTTGGTGGTGTTACACGTACTATTCAAGCCAACTCTGCATCAAACAGTACTTCAGCTAGTGGATCAACTACAAAGAGCTCTCGATCATCAGATGCCACTAGATCACGCCACAAGCATCAGGTAGTTTTCCTTTGGATGTGATAATAGCTTCCTTCAGCAATTATGTCTTTATCATACAGTACTATGCTATATTTCTTCTTAATATGAGTGTTGGTTCTAGGGATATCTGGATATTTCAGATTGAATCATTAATTGGTAAGATATTATGCAATGTTTTTGTCTAGATATATAGACATATCTATTGCTTATCTGCAATAACTTGCTGATATACTTCTTATCTCTCTTTTGTGAAAGATTATTTTTCATTTAGATTTCTTGCTCTTATAGCTGATTTTTTTTTAATTGAAAAATCCCAATTGATGACTTCCTTCGATTGTATTATTGCAGAGCAATTCAGATGATAACCAGTCTCCCTTGGATAAGAGAAGTGGCCTGCAAGGCCTGCCGTGGAAGGATTTCTCAAGTCAGGACTCATTAATTGGGAGGTTATCTGGAAAAAATAAATTAAGCAAGCAAGGAGACAAGTCTGAATCAGTCCGGAAGAGCAAGCGAGTACCAAAGAGGCGTGTACTTGACGACGAATTTGGTGATGAGGATGATGAGGATGATGAGATTCGTTATCTGGAAAAGCTGAAAACATCAAAAGTTTCTGCTGTATATAGAGATGAAGAGGAATTAGGCAAGAAACATAAAAAGCTTTCTAGCATGGAAAATGCAGCCTCAACAAAATCAAGCAAAGATGGGAAGAAAAGGTTTAGACCAGATAGAGTGTATGAGGATGTGGATTATGAGGAAGAGGATGAGTCTGGGTCTGATGTTGAGGTTGAGGATAAGAAAAAGAAAAAACAGAGGAAGGAATCTGTTGATGTTTTGATGGACAGTAAAAGGGAAATAACTCTAACTACACGTCAACGGGCTCTTCAATCCAGCAAAGATGCCTCTGCACCTGGTTCAAGTTTAATTGAGTTCCCCAATGGATTACCACCTGCCCCGCCTAGAAGTGAGTATTTACTTAATTTTCTTTTATCTGTTCGATGTGATGCACTAGTAATGTGGCTCAATTCATAATGTTATGGTATATCTTGAATACAGAGCAAAAGGAGAAGCTTACAGAAGTGGAGCAGCAACTAAAGAAAGCTGAGGCTGCCCAGAGGCGTAAAATGCAAAATGAGAAGGCTGCCCGGGAGTCTGAGGCTAGTGTTCTCTCCAAATTACTGCTTTTTTCTTTTGTTATGTATAAATTTACATTAAATCCTTGATGCCATTGTACATATTTCACATTTTTGTAGGCTGAAGCTATAAGAAAAATTCTTGGTCAAGATTCTAGTAGGAAGAAGCGGGAAGAGAAAATGAAGAAACGCCAAGAAGAATTGGCTCAGGTTTTGCTTAGTTCAAACAATCTGTGTTTATATGTGCCTAACTGTCTATTCGTATATTTGTATGTGTGTGTGTGTGTGTTTAACACCTGTCATTTGTCTTCTATTATTATTTGCAGAGGGCAGCCAATGCACAAATGCTTGCATCAAACACTATTAGATATGTGATGAGTCCTAATGGTACAGTTGTGACATTTCCTGATGAAATGGGCCTCCCTAGTATATTCAATTCAAAACCGTGCAGGTACTGTCCTTTGCTTTGACATATGGAACCAGTTTGATTGTTTTTCTCAAAGCTATTTAGATATGTTTGGTAAATAAAATGCAAAAAGGGAAAGAAGATGAAAGAAATTGATGAGCTTGGATTTAATGAATTATTCATTTACTTTTCTTTGGTTTCCCACTGATGTTATATGATTGGACACAATAGTATCATATGTTTCATCCTAGTTGTTGTTTCTTTTGCTTTGAGCACTGGTCTCTTGACATTAAAGCTTGAGATAGAATTCTGATAGGAACATCAAACGCCAGGTGGTTTTTGCGTCCTTGAAATTTAATTTCAATGAATTTCCTTTAGCTGTTTCCATGAACTGACAACAAATCTTTATCAGAAGTTAGATACTCATAGATTTCAAGTTTGTTTTTAAACACACCAAAATTCCCTTAATGCTAATGATTATCATTTGGTATTGTCTCAGTTATCCTCCATCACGGGAGAGATGTGCCGGTCCGTCATGTCCCAACCCTTACAAGTATCGCGATTCAAAATCAAAGCTTCCTCTTTGCAGTCTCCAATGTTACAAAGCAGTCCGAGAGAAGATGGCTGCTGAAGCTATCTGTTGATGTTGCAAATGGACTTCCCATTCACTGGTTTATACCAAGTTGCGCACAGCCAATTTATGGCACCCATCCTTAGGTCCATGCTTTGTTGAGAGAAATTATGTTGAGCTTTTGGTGAGAGTCATTTTGTCTAATATGTTAATACATCTTTTGATTTTGCATTTTTGGTATGAGAGATTACTAGCATCATGCCCTGTAGCATGTAAATCTATTAGAAATATTTAGCTATTGGCAATGTCTAAATCTGAATATTACAGCATTGATTAAATTATTAATCACTAATCATTGATACATGACATTCCTTAATTTATTTTAATTTGAGAGGAGATTAATGTTTTGCTTGGTTGAGCAAAGAAGATGAGAAAAAAAGAAAGGAAAGAGAGAAAATGAAGAGAAGAGAAAATAACGAGGAAAGTGTGTGCATATATATATGTTTCGATCAACAGAAAAGAGAGAGAAAATTCGAAGTATATAAAATGACATAGATATCTATATGATAAAATATATATTTACATGATAATTTAAATTTGAAAATTATATAAAATAATTTTAAAATAAATACAAATTTTGAATTATTATTATTACTTTCTTGTATTTAGTTTGTCTATTTATTATTTTATAATTTTAACTTTAATTTAAATTTATTTTCCCACATTATAACAAATAAAATTGTGTTTATAGAAATGTAAGGAGAAACAAGTCAATTCTTATTCCACATCTATTTTCCATTTTTTTTTTCCTCTTTTAAGCAAAAGAATTTTTCATGTGAGGTCTAGTGTAAACTTTTTTTTTCTACTAGTGTTTAGTATTTACTTCATCTAAATAAGGTAAAAATATTTTTCGACTTTTTTCTCTTATAGATTTTTTTATTTAATTTTTTTGTGTCTTTCTTTCTTTTTTTTCGATTTTCTCTTGAATCAAACGGAGTATCAAGAAAAAACGACATAAAAGAAACATAAATTAATAGGTCAAGTAGAGGTGGTTCAAATAGGGTTTAAGGTGCTCTGCTAGGATTTAGGTGCTTTAAGATTTTATTGAGTAGGGACTTTAATTTTGCATTTTCGTGTGCTAATGTCTTACTCGGACAAGTGTTTTTTTGTGATCAATGGAAGGAAGAGGAATAGGATATGGGGGAAAGAAGGATCGAGAAAGATCATCAGGGAATAGAGTGGTGTTCTTCGATGATAATAATATCAAAGAAGGGTTGGAAGTATGTGGAAAGAGTCTAGTAGGTCGAATTCTGTTTGATAAGTCCTTTTCTATTGACACAATCGAATTTGTTATGTTTGCTATATGACAACAGCCTGAAGATTTTCGTGTCACTGATCATGGAGACAACACCTTCCAATTCTTTTTTGATAACAAGCAGGATTTAGTTAGGGTAGTGAAGGAGGTCCCATGGCTCCTCAAAAACTACATAGTCAATATCAAAAGATGAAAATAAGAGATGGGTTTTAAGGGAGAGAAGGTGGAGGAAAGCTGGGGAGAGCAGATGAAGGCAGCACAAACAGGTAAAAGGGTTACTCACTTGAAAGAGAACCCCCAAACAAATCAAGGTTCACTCAGGTGACTAGAAAAATAAGTCCAAGAAGCCCACTCCAGTTAATCTCCTTTGAAGTATGACGGCATTATCTGTAAAAGAGAAGAATAACAAGAACAACTATGAAATGGAGGAAACGAGAACAAGTAGAGGGGATGGTCTGATTACTGCTAGAAAGCCACTAGCAAAATGGAATTGTTCCAATAAGGAGGGAGAAAATAATAGGGAGAAGCAGACAATTGTGTGTGTTGCAAGTTCTCCAGAGAGTAAAAAAGAAATAAATCCTATTATTGCTGTACATAATTGTCAACGAATTGGAGGAACTAATTTGAAGGTTGGGCCAACTAGCAAAAAGTCAAAAATTAAACACTTGGCTAGGAAGACTGATTCTAATTTTTAAACTATAGTGGATGTTAAAAGGAGGTTAGGGGAAGCTGAGGATGAAACTTGGTGGAGGCATGAAGATGTTGAAGATTTGAATATGGATGAATCAGGGGAGGGTGTCAACCCACAATTGGCACTCAAAAGCCAATGAAAATGATGATGTGGAACTGTCGAGGTTTGAAGAAGACCTCAGCAGTTCACAACATATAAGGGATCAAATGATCCCATTCCCCCGAGGTGGTATTTTTGTAAGACAAAAAATACCTCTTCGTTTGTTAGGAGACAGTGTGAAAGATTTGGGTTTGAAGAAAATTTTTGCGTGGAACCGCAAGGTATGGCGGGTGAATTAGTCTTGGCATGGACTTCTGATACTCAGGTAACAATTATTGATGCAAGAAACTACTTTATTCATTTTCATTGGCTAGATAAAGGGAGAAACATGTTGTGGGTAGTTATTGTTGTCCACCTTCACAGCGAAGAATAACATAATGGCCAATATCTGGAGATTCTTCAGCGTCTTGAAGGCACTGAGAAACATTATTTACTAATTGGAGACTTCAATGCAATTTTGGGACAGCATGATAAAGAATGAGACAGGTACAAATAAAAAAGTTGCGTAACAGGTTTTAATGATTTCCTAAATGCGGGCATGTTAAGGGACATTGGCTATGAAGGTTGCAAATTTACTTGGTCAAATAGACAATTTGAGAAAAATCTAATGAGAGAGAGGCTTGACAGATGCTTAGTTTCTAATGGCTGGTTGGCGGAGTATCCTAATGCAAGGGCTCTACACCTAGAGGATATGGGTTCTGACGATCGCCCAATCATTATTCAGACCGATAGCAAGTTCGGAAATAGAAGCGACGCTTTAGATTCCAAGAAAGGTGGTGTGAGTTGGAGGAGGTTCAAAACATTATCAAGGAAGCTTGGCAACAAAATTTCTCAGGGTCACCGATGTACATTCTATTCAGCAAGTTGAAAAACTGCGGTCATAAACTTGTTGAATGACAATATACCAATCATAATAACTCAGCTAGGCTAATTGTGAAGCTTAATCAGAAGTTGGAAGTTGAAAAACAGAAAGGTTAGGTAGTAGATAAGCGTTTCATTTTAAATCTAGAAGCTGATCTTCAAGATGCTTATGAGAAGGATGAGAGATATTGGAAAGAAAAGTTCCGAGTGAAATGGTTATGGTAGGGTGATCAAAATACAAAATTCTTCTATACTAAGTTTCAAACTCAGAATAGACAGAACAGGTTGGAGAAACTGAAGGATGAAGATGGGCTGTACCGGACTGATGTGGAAGGTATTGGAGAGGTGGCCAAATCCTTTTTCAAGAAGCTCTTTTTTACTTCAAATCCTAAAAATTCGAAGATGCTTTAAAAAGTTTGCAAAGGAAGGTAGATGATAGAAATATGGAGGAAGAAGTTAAAAAATCTGTTTTTTTTTTTTTTGTCAATTCTTTTTTAGCTCCAGGTGAGAATGATTTTACAGTAAGGTTTTTTCAATATTAGGAGGTTGTTAAGAATGAAGTCTTTCAAGCATGTGCTAGCTTTTTCTCTGGTGGTAAAATGCTCTGCTTCCTGAATCACATGTAGATTTGTTTGATACTGAAGATTACAGGTGCTGATTCTATGACTCAGATTCGACTTATTAGTCTGAATACGGTATTCTATAAGATAATTTCAAAGCTTTTGGTTCATAGAATGCAATTTTATATGAATCAAAGTGCGTTTATTAAGGGTAGGTTGATCAGTGATAATGTCCTTATAGCCCATGAATTTACGCATTATTTGAAGACCAAGAGGCAAGGTGATTTTAATATGGCATTGAAGTTAGATATGAGTAAAGTCTATGGCCGAGTTGAGTGGAGTTTTGTTTGGGCAATGCTTGGATGGGATTTTGTCAGAAGTGGATTGGCTGGATGCAGAAGTATCTGACTACAGTTTCCTACTCATTTCTTGTTGATGGATTCTCTCACGGCTTTTTCAAGCCTACTAGGGATCTCCGACAGGGAGACTTTCTCCCTATCTATTTCTCATTTGTGTAGAGGAGTTATCTCATCTGCTCCACAAGGGTGAATAGAGACATGAGTTTTCAGGTCTACAGTTAAATTGGCAGTGTCCCACCATTAGTCATTTATTTTTTGCAGATAATTCTATTCTATTTGGAAAAGCCAATGGTCAAACATGTCAAAATCTACTTTGACTACTTTAGGAGTATACTGATATTAGTGGTCAAGTTACTAACCTGAACAAATCCTCGGTCTTCTTTAGCCATAACACGCTTGAGGAGCTGAGGAATGAGCTTGCGGAGATTTCACAGGTTCCACATGTTAGCTCACAGGATAAATATCTAGGTCTCCCTGCAGTTGTGAATAGATAAAAAAAATACTACCTTTATCTACATTGAAAATAAGGTATCTAAGAAACTTAATCAATGGAAGAGATTATTACTATCAGCTAGTGGTAGAGAAGTACTTATTAAGGCTGTGGATTCTGCTGTGCCTATTTATACCCTAAGCTGCTTCAAACTACCAGAATCACTCATTGACAACATACAAAGAAAAATGATGCAGTTTTGGTGGAGTCAGAGGGCGAATGAAAGAAAGCTTCAATGAATTGAGTGCGAGTGTGGGACATTGTGTGCAGAAATAAAGATCAGCGAGGATTGAGTTTCATGGACTTGAAAGCCTTTAATTTGGCAATGTTGGGAAAGCAAAGTTGGAGGATACTGAAGAGAAATGATTCTCTATTGCACCAAGTTTACAAAGCCAAATACTCCCCCTATTCCCCTTCATGAATGCTTAGATTGGTCAGAACCCCTCTTAGATTTGGAGGAGCATTCTTGAAGGCAGAAACATGCTAAAAAAAGGTTTGAAATGGCAAATTGGATAAGGTATTCAGGTCCGTATTTATGAGGGTGTTTGGGGGAACAATTCAGAGAGAACTGATGAATGTTTTAAATAATAACCTAATATGGGTCAACCAGATAATATTTCCTAATAGTACATGGAATGAAGATCTAATCTGTAGCACTTTCGCAGATGTAGTAGCTCAAAAGATCTTACAAACTCCTAGAACTGGTGAATAAGACAAGCTTATATGGGGGAAGGTAAAAAAGGGACCTTAGTCGGTAAATACGGGTTATTAAATTAGCTTCCAATTCTTCCATCCATCTTAGGAGTACCTTCCAGAAATTTTCCACCAGAAAGAGCTATGGCGTTCAATTTGGGGGCTCAGGTGTCTAGCTAAGGTCAGGCTCTTTCTCTGGAGAGCGGTTCATGGTGGCATACCTGTAAGGAAGAAACTTCAAGTTAGAATCCCCACAACCCCATCAAATTGTCCCAAATGTCAAATTGAGGAAGAAAATGTTCTGCACTGTTTAATTACATGCCAACACTCAACTCATGTTTGATCAGGAATTGGAATTACTAACATACCTGGAGATTATGACGAGTTGTGGAAATGGTGGGTCTTGAATATGAAGAACATAGGTTCAGGCACTAATGGTACATGAAGAAAATCTCTTGCTGCAATAACCCTCTGGCAAATTTGGATAGCTCAAAACCTAAAAGTTTTTGAAGACAACAACTCCTCAAGCTTAGAGATCGCTCAAGCTGCCACTAGAGCCAAGGACGAGTTCTGTGGAGTTACCCTTTGCTAGTTCTCACTTTTTAATTCTCTTTCTTAAGTATCTCTTATAATTTTTCTTAGTCAATGTAATTCTTTGTTTTGGAGAGTGCCACATCTTCCGTTCTGTTGTCCTTTTGAGAACCAAACTAATTATTTTCATTTAATAAAATGTCAGTCTTTGAAAAAAAAAAGACATAATTCATTTAACGGCTAACATTACATGATATTTTCAAAAGAGAGTTGCAGGCCAAATATTGAATACTTGGCTTAGAGAAAACCAATATTCCGTGGCTCTTTTATACTCCCTGTCCATGTTCTCTTTACATTTACAAATAACTTTTGTTTAAATTTTGCACAGGAACTAGGTGTAGAAATATTGAGAGGAATGAAGATTCGAATTGAAACGAGGCAATTGAACTGAGAGAGATAGAGTGAAGAAAGAAAATGCATTGAGTAGTGTAATATTGACTTCATCACTAATACAACATACATTGGCCTTTTATAGACAGTACTGTAACTGATCAGCAGCAAGATTAGATCAAGAATACAACTGTAATACCTAACAACTTTCTAAAAACAAAATAGTAAAATCTCATCCCGGTCTTTAACCATTATGCGAACCCCATTCCACCTCTCATCAATTGAAAAATGACATTGCGACCCTTAACCACTATCTTTGTTAGATCATTTGCCCCCTCTGACCTCTGTTAATGTCTCCGTCTCTAGCTAACGAAACTTGCCTACATGTACCGTTACATTAACACGTGTTACACAACCATTTTCAAGGACAAATAACCCCCTAATGACTAAAAAAAATGCTGCATTGAGTGGTTAAGAACGTTTTACTTCTTCTTCTTCTTTTCGTTGTTTAACCACTTCAAACCCTAAATAGAAGGATGAGCTGCACAGTAGAGCAATTTTTAGCTTCTAATAGTCGTTCATGGAGGACTATCGAGAGGTTGATGAGATGTTATCAAGGTAGGATTGAGAACAACAAAACAGGTAGGAAGAAGAAGTTCAAACACCCAAGTTGTGATTGCGGACGTCATGCTATCCTATTTGAATCTTGCACAAAACTGAATCATAGTAGGTTGTTCTTTGGCTGCTGTTACTTTAAGGTAAGTTACTATTCATGTTAATATGATTAGTTTTTGTTATTTCATGCTTGAAGAGTAATTGCTAATGTGAATTGCAGACTCTACAACAATATTACAAGTACTTCAAGTGGTTTGATGAGATGATTGGACAGAATATTTATTCCAATTCGGAGGATGCTGACGTTGGAGGAGAAAAACCCATGGTGAAAGGCAAGTTATTAGATTTAGAAGAGAGAATGAAGAATTTAGAGATGTCAGTACATAATAAATTGCACAGTAGGACAATATTAACATTGTTAGGATTTTGGTGTATGTTGGAATTTATAATTGCATTTGCTGCTGCTATTTTTCTTATTTAGTGTTACTGATTTGAGCTATTTAGTACTTTGTTTATCAATAGCCTTTTAATGTTATTTTAGGGTTTAAGTTAAGTTTGTGTTTTTTTATGGTGATATACTTGAGTTCAAGAAATAATATTATGTAATTTCAGTTAGGTTATGTAATATTTTAGGTGATTGTGTTAGTGAATCATGTTTCAACTTGTTCAATAAACTACAATTGTGAAGTATCAAACAAGCTAGATTCTAACTAAATGCCAAAACACAATTTTTTATAAAGTATTACTTATACTACTGCAATGTCACAAATTATTAGCTAATCAAAATAACCACTATCATAGTCATCATAAAAAGCATAAAAAGCATGTTTTGCACAATTAAGCACAATTAGGAAGAGATTCATAAAAACATACAATTTCAAAGAATAAATGCAAGGTAAGTTGATAGAATCCACTATTTTCAAGTCAAAAATAATTGTAAAATATGGATTTATCACCTATCCTTCTACGACTTGTACTCTTTCAGACCCGAGCTTTCGTTATTTTTGTTGGACAGGTCATAAACCTGGGTAAACGGCAAACCTGTGGCTCATGAAATTGGGATGGATTCCACAAAGAGATCAGAATTTTCTTAGAGGAGCTTGACGAGGTCTTCTTTTAACTGTCTGTCTAAGTTAGCCCCTATGCTTGTTGTTTTTCCATCCTGATCATCAATCTGGACCTCCTTAGTCTTTCCATTGGGTTGTGGTCTCAATTCTTCTCGAATTCGGACACCGCCGAGTTCTATGGTATTGACCTCCTTTCCTTTTGTGCATCCATGTAGGTTTAGACTTTCATTGTAACACCTTCTTTCCAGTTTCTGATCTCCTCTCGCAATAGTTATTCTCTCATAAGTTGGGAATTTCATGCAAAGGTGAGGGGTAAAGACTATCGCAACAAATCGGTTTAAAGTTGTTCGACCTATCAGGAATTGTAGGCTGATGATACATAGAAAAATAAAGCCTAGAGGTCGGATTAGTGTGTCTTCTAACTCAAAAAAAGTGTTTGGATATGCCTTTAGTTATTTTTTTTCTAACCCCAGTTTGTTAAAGCATGTTTAAATAAGATGTCGCTTGAGCTTCCTTGATCTACCAGAGTTATGTGGAGGTTTGTATTGGCAAGTACCATTGTGATCACGACAGGATCATTGTGCTCGAGTGTTATCCCTTGGGCATCTTCTTTTGTGAAGATAATGGTAGGTAGATTGGGAGCTTGAAACTCCTCTCCGACTTGATAGACTTCTTTCAAATACCTCTTGTAGGAAGATTTAGTTATTCCACCTCCTACAATCCTCCAGAAATCATGTGGATGTATCTTTCAGGAATTTGTGGTGGCCAATCTCGCTGACTCATGTCTTCTTCCTCTCTTTTCCTTTTTTTTTTCTGACTGTCCGATCTTTCTGTCAAGTATCTTTTCAACCGACCTTCTCTAGTTAATTTTCTATCACATTTTTAAGTCATAGAAATCATTGCTGGAATGACCATATATCTTGTAGTATTCATAATATTCTGTCTGACTTTTACCTTTTTGTTTTTGATGGGATGAGGAGGTGGAACTTTCTCTGTGTGGCAAATCTCCCTGTAGATGTCAACAAGAGAAACTTGTAGGAGGTGTAGTTGTGATACCTTTGAGACTTATCCGAGTTGTATTCATTTTTTTCTTTATTTCTTTCTCTTTATGTCGAGCTTGATAGTGAGATTTTTGTCTCGGGTGGGATCTCTTAATCGGACATTCTCTTCCATCTTGATTTACTTTTTTGCTCGCTCTTGCACCTCGTACAAGAGGTCGGGCAACTTTTCGATATGGACTGGGAGAATGGTCCTTCTTCGAGGCCATTAACTAGGCCCATAAAGACTATTTCAGTAGGCAAGTTTTGAATTTCCAAGCAAGCCTTATTGAATATTTTTATATAAGCTCGGAGAATTTTTCCGACTTCTTGTTTAACCCCTAAGAGTTTGGAGCGTATTTGACCTTATCTTTCTGAATGGAGAATCGAGTGAGAAAACTTCTCACAAGGTCGTTGAAAAAAGTTACCGACTTGGGTGGTAAACTATCAAATCACTTCATTGCCGCCTTGGTTAATGTCGTCGGAAAAGCTTTGCAACGAGTTGCATATGACGTATTAGCCAAGTACATTCAGCTTTTGAGGTTACTTAGATGGTGTCTCGAGTTGGTTGTTCCATCATA
The DNA here is from genome assembly GCF_003086295.3 of Arachis hypogaea. Taxonomy (NCBI): domain Eukaryota; kingdom Viridiplantae; phylum Streptophyta; class Magnoliopsida; order Fabales; family Fabaceae; genus Arachis; species Arachis hypogaea. Next base: position 23,114,237 of record NC_092054.1, read on the forward strand.
GAGGTCCATGTCTGGGCTTTTAAAGTTTCTAGGAACTTTATCCCGCATGATCTCCTCCGTGAATCGATCTTCATCCCCAAAGGGGGTCTCTTCCTGATCAACATGAGCTCTCCGACCTCGAAGGTCAGTCTCTTGTTTCTCGAGTTTTGTTTTTAGACCTCTTCATCGTTGTACCTCCCTTTTTAGAGCTTGTTCAGATTATCGTTGTCGCTCTAATTCAATCTCGAGCTGCTCCAAGCCTCCAACCGTCTATGGTGTCTGTGTACCAAACCCGTGAGCTCTGTTGGATTTTGGTTCACCACGTCCTCAGGTGGGTGAATTTCTGAGTTTATCCTTTTAGGTTGAGGGGTTCATGAAGTCCCCTCCCCATTAAGGCCGTCTGCTCTATTTTGTCGTGAAGGTACCACGATTGCACGATCGTTGTTGCGATGTTCTGGCTCGGAGTCGGATGCCGTGTGTTCATCTTCAGGATGATCGTCCGTCATGATTTGGTGTAGACTTCTAGATATCCGACAACAGCACCAATGTTCCAAGGGTTACCTAAAACTGGGTTGTTTTAAGCCTGAACATGAGGTCCAAACTTCTTTTGGGGCAGCATTCGACGTCTACTGGTGTTGAAGTGTTGCCCTCCAAGTTTCTCATGAGGAGGTGGGGGGTGGTACCTGCAAAAGACTCCGATACTTATGTTAGCAAGAGTTTTAGACATGTTTTTTGCAGATTGGATTCGAAATATACCTGAGAATGGCAGGATATTTATAAGTGTAGATGTAGAGTTAATAACCACCTTTGAAGTAGTTCCATCTTTGATGGTGGTTGTTACTCCTTTTTGTTATGGAGGTTATTACGATCTCCTTTCTAGATGAGTAAAAGAGATAGTAGGAGTTAGTTACTTATTTGGATAAGTAGAGGTGTGGGGCTGAGGCCTGATCTAGAGATCGAATAACTGTTTGATGTAGATGATATCAGCTGGTTGGGCTCCATCCTTTTTGGGACTGACTAAGTGATGGACCAAGGTATGAACAAATAGTAATATAAATATTATTTATACTATATATCTATTAATAACAATATTATGTTCTACAAATTATATCATTAATCTTTAAAATAAATAAATACACAATTTTCATCGTTATCATGCTAGTCAAGTAATTGCGTGATAAACTTAATATTAATCACATGATACTATCCTAAACTTAACTAAATCTACAATATTAATCTACTATACAAATATCTAAATTACATACCCACGTTGTTATTTAGGAAACTCTAGTGCATGCGTGTCGTCTAGATCCAACGCATGTATGAAAAATGACTCCTCAAACGAATGCTGGTTTGCTAGTGAATTTGTCACTTTTGCTATGTCTGCCTCCATACTAGCATCAATTTGATCATTGTCTTCATTTAGATCAACAGCTTCGTAGTTTCTCAAACTTCTCTTCGCTATTACTGTTGTAATCTTTTCATTTGATATTTTGGTCGTCTTAAGATTGTTTGAATTCAATATACAACTTTATCACCGACATCTGTGACCGATTTTGAAAATAAATTGAAAATATCTCCTGCATGCTCGTTTCATTGGAGACATACTTCGTTTAAAATTGAACAAATCTACCAAATAATGATTTAGGATGCCTATACAACATACATGATACCTTTTTTAATATTTGAAGATCTATTCTTTTATAAATCACACATTTTAATTTTTCAAAAAATAATGTATAAAGAATAATAATATCAAATAAATTATTATGTACAAATCTCACTTCCTTAAATATTTATAACAAAATCTAATCATAATAATATATTTTTAACCTAATTTTATCGTTTATTTTATTTTTTTATTCACAGTGACATGCTGTTACTCATTCACTTTTCTTTAAATCATTCACTTTTACTGGTAAACAAGTAACTCTTAAGATAATAAAATTTAATAATAAATAAATGAATCTCTCTAGGGCTAACGAGAAATATTGACAATATATACTATGGGTTGGTTATTTAGCCCAATAAAATAAATAATAAATTTAAAAACTCTCATTCAATTATTTCACATCAAATTTTAAATCCTCCAATTTCAAATTTTAAATTTTTAAAAAATTTAGTTAGTTATTTCAAAAGAATAACCATTTGAAATCCTAATTTACTAAAACATTTTACTCCAATACTCTCTTCTTTTTCAACCGGCGGCTGTCCCACCTTCATCAATAATCATCCCATTTCACAGTCGCTACTTGGCTTGCCACACGCCACTCACCCTTAGTAAAAATAACCATCCACTTAAGGATAAAAATAATCATCCGCATACCTAATGAATTGAACATCTAACAGATTTTAATTATGTATAACTAAACCCAATCCAATCCAATCAAAATAATCCTCTATATAAAAATTAACATAACCATCTGCATATCTACTAAAATGATCATCCTAAATTGACCATCAAAATAGAAAAAGAAGAAAATGAATAAACAGAACAAACAACTATTGTAGTGAAACATAGTTTTGAAGGAATAGGCATGACAAAAGCAGCACTGTTGTGAAACATAGGACTCAAATCTGACAGAAGCTAACCATGCTTGGATCCGAAGAAGAAGAGCATGGTAGTATCATCGGTGAGAAGAGGCTTGAAGAAATGGAAGAAAGCGAAGCCGGTTCGGAAGAGAGGTGCACGAAAAAGCGGCAGCAACGTTAGGCTGAGCGTCGGAGGGCGAGGCGCGTCGGGCTGACCAGTGGAGGTGAGAACGGTGTCGGTGGGAGGATGCGGCGGCGTTGGTATGGCCGGCGAGGAATTCAATGATGCGAGGTGAGGACCGGAGAAGATGACGGTGAGTTTTGAACGTGTATTGGAAGTTACGAAAAGATTAGAAATAACCGTACGTAGTGTGAATGAGTTTAAATACTAATCCTAATTTTCCAAATTTTAAAATTTAAAATTAAATAATTAATTAATGATATAATTTTTAATTGTAGTTTTATCTTTTTTTTTATCCATTGTAGACATTGTATACAATTAGTATTGATTCCCAATACTTTCTCTAAATAATAATTAGAGTTCCGCTAGGGAAACAATGAGGTATGTATACAATATGTACAATAGGCTGTTTATTTGGCCCAATATGTATTAATGATGTAAATTAAACATTATTATCCCTAATTTCTAGTTGCCTGTTCAGTTTTGTGATATCTACCCCCTAATTTACCCCAAATTCTTTCACATTAACCCTTCATCACCCACCGTTACCCTACCCCCCAAAAAAATCCCATTGTTTGTTCTGCAGAAAAACTCCCCTTTCTCCGCCGCCCCGCCTTGTGCGCATGCACGACGTGTAGCCTCCGTTCTAGCTTACCGGAATTGTCGCGCTCCACCTCCTCGTGCCAACGCCCTCGCCGGAAGAACCTCCGTCACTCGTCACACGGTAAAACATCAGTGACCTGCAACTGTCGGCGATATGAGTTGCAGCCCCGAACCCTCGCGCTCGCGTCATCCCAACGCCAGCCTGCTGCCTGGGACTTGTTGAATTACTTGAATAATAAGCATCTACGAAAACTGAGAAAGTGAACATTCAAAATCATACAAAAACGAACATCTAATGTGAACGACTAGCTACCAACCAAATGACCGTGTAAAAAAATATTTTGAAACTGTGATAGTCAGATAAATCATAACCAGCAATCATCGTCTACAAACTAAGCACCCAAGAATAACTATTCACGGAGAAAGTGAACATCCGACGACGGGAAGAAGGCACAAACCGGCTGCGACGAAGGCGCTGGACGTCAACAACGAATCCAAACTCGCCTCCTTAGGATAGAAGCAATCTTATTCTCACACTTTCTTGCAAACTAAGCCCAACACAAGGACCGATTGCTGTTATGGTCAATGCCTTAATAGAAATCAATCCTGCCAAGAGTGCAAGTAAATGTTGCCACTCTCATATAAGAAGCTGGAATGAAGAAAAACTTAAACATCAACAGTCGAAACAACTTCCATATTCAATTTCTTGTGGTAAGGTGTAAGTTGTAACTGTTTTGCAAATTCATGCAAAAGAGTTTCGGCGTGATGTCCGACGGTAGCTGGAAACCGTGGCGACACTGTACCGACTTTTGCTTCGAGGAGAGAGTGAGAGAAGAAGTTCACACCGTATTGAAAGAGGGCACCAGATTAGGTGGTCCCAGAACGTTTGGACCATTAAATGGTCCCATAACAAAACATGTTTTTTAAGTTTTTTTAATAAGTACTAAATAGTCCTTTTTTAAATTTAATTACAAATTAATCCCATATATTTTATTTAATTATAAAAATGATTTTTTGTTTTATAAATAATTATTTTATCATAAATCTATCATGTTTATTAACAATCAAGAACAAAAACAATAACGAATTAGATCTTCCATTGATCCTAATAAATTTTTTGGCTATTCCAATCGATTAAAAGATTAAATTTGATCCGTCACATTCGTGAGAAATCATAAAATCGTGTTTCCTTGAAAACCAATCGATTGGACTATCAAACCAATCGATTGAAAATTGCTGGGCAGCATGGTTTTTGCAAAATTAATCGATTGGTCATATTACCCAATCGATTGAACGATGACTAAAAATGTGTGTTTCGTACAATTCAATCGATTGCTTAGAATTTCCAATCGATTGAATGCTTCAAAACAACCTGGGTCTCCCAATTCAATCGATTGCTTTTGATACCCAATCGATTGAATTCATGAAAACAATATGGACATGCCAAATTCAATCGATTGAAATGTGCTATCCAATCGATTGAAATTTGTACTTATTTCAATCTTGTTATCGTTTTTAGAAATTATCTTGTTATTCATCTATCTTATCTTTAAAATTCTATCTTCAATTTTTGCGGTTTAATTTTGATTTAGATACTTTAATCTTATATTTTCCTTAATATTAACATTATAAATTGGTGGATAATCCATCACCAATTATTCAATCCCACCATTGAAATCGTGTATTATTTTCTTTGATTATAAAAAATTTCATTGTTTTTCTTTGGAACATCCATCTACTCAATATCCATTTTTTTAAAATTTTTTATCCGTCTATTTAATATCCACTATTTCTTCATCGTTAATCACCGTTGCAGCAATCAGTAAAGGTCCAATCAAGTTTTTCATTGTAGTGTTCAGAAAATAAACCATCGTTTTTTATTACAAAATCGAGGTCAGTGAATAGAATCTCTAATTTTGCAATTATTCGTTTCGATACTTTATTCGTGAAATTGATTGGGTAATGAAAAAATATTTTTTTTATCTTTTATTAATTCACACATTGAGAAATACTAAAAAGTAAATAGATGTTATTATTTTTTATTATTAATTAGCTAGCAATCAGGGACGGACCTAGAGGGGGCGAGTGGTGGCCTGGATACCCTAAAATTTTAAGAAACTATACTTATCTATAACAATATATAATGGGAATACAGAGGGTTTGGTGTCCAATATTTTTTTCCTATTTTACCCATATCTTTATAATCTAAAACTACATACTCAATCACGTACTCACGTTCTGTAAATTTTGCATTAACCCATGACAAAATGATGTAACTGCTTCACTTAAAAAAATTGCTCACTCTCAATTGTAAGATTATAAAAATGGCTCCACTTACACTATAGTTTAAACAAGGTAATTTTTTTTAATTAAATGTACAAAGAATAATTTTTCTCTTTAAATTATTATCATACTATTTTAATAATATACTCTTGATGCTTATATGCAATATATAATGATAATTAGTGTCTAGATTTAAATTCCAATATTACTCTTAAAGAGAGGTTTATTATTAAAAAAATTCTATTGTCAATTTCGTTAATTAAAAAAATTTAATAATTTATTTTATTATATTTATTTTTATACCAAATAACAAAAAAAAATTAAATTTTATGTTTGTTTTTTGTTACTTATTTTACTTATCTATACTTGTTTAAATTAGACTTTATGCTTATTAAGTCATATTTTTTCTTAACAAAAAAAATAGTTATGAAATTATTTTTATATTTGTATAGTAGTATATTCATTATGTTATAATTTTAATAATTAATGTAAATTTTAAAAAATTGAATAAATTGATATATATTTTGATTACATTCAAAAGTGAATTATATGTATTCTTATAATAAAAAAATATACTTAACTTCTTTTATAATAAGTAAGTTTTTCAATAGTTTAATTTATTAAAAAAATCTCATCTTTTTATTTATCCTACAAAATAAAAATTCATATTAATAGTTTTGAATAAGAAAATTAAAATAAAATATAAAAATAAACCTCGAATAAAAAAAAATACAAAGTTTTCAATCTAAAAATATAAAATAGTTAAAAGATAAAAAAATTATTTAAATATGATTTTTCAAGACACTCTATGACTTAGATGAATAAATATTATTTTTAAAATGAATCATGATATATTGATACAAAACTTATTGTGTGTAAATTTTTTAAAAAAATAATAAACCTCTCTCGTTAATAACAATATTGGAACATAAATTTGAACGCTAATTGATATTATATATTGTCAATTTCGTTAATTAAAAAAATTCTATTGTCAATTTCGTTAATAATATACTTATTTTACTTATCTATACTTGTTTAAATTGACAATAGAATTTTTTTAATAATAAACCTCTCTTTAAGAGTAATATTGGAATTTAAATCTAGACACTAATTATCATTATATATTGCATATAAGCATCAAGAGTATATTATTAAAATAGTATGATAATAATTTAAAGAGAAAAATTATTCTTTGTACATTTAATTAAAAAAAATTACCTTGTTTAAACTATAGTGTAAGTGCAGCCATTTTTATAATTTTACAATTGAGAGTGAGCAATTTTTTTAAGTGAAACAGTTACATCATTTTGTCATGGGTTAATGCAAAATTTACAGAACGTGAATACGTGATTGAGCATGTAGTTTTAGATTATAAAGATAGGGGTAAAATAGAAAAAAAATATTGGACACCAAACTCTCTGTATTCCCATTATATATTGTTATAGATAAGTATAGTTTCTTAAACTTTTGGGGTATCCAGGCCACGACTCGCCCCTCTAGGTCCGCCCTTGATTGTTAGCTAATTAATAATAAAAAATAATAACATCTATTTACTTTTTAGTATTTTTCAATGTCTGTGAATTATTAAAAGATAAAAAAAATATTTTTTTTTATTACACAATCAATTTCACGAATAAAGTATCGAAACGAATAATTGCAAAATTAGAGATTCTATTCACTAACCTCGATTTTGTAATCAAAACGATAGTTTATTTTCTTAACACTACAATGAAAAACTTGATTGGATCTTTGCTGATTGCTGCAACGGTGATTAACGATGAAGAAATAGTGGATATTAAATAGACGGATAAAAAATAAAAAAAAAATTGGATATTGAGTAGATGGATGTTCCAAAGAAAAACAATAAAATTTTTTATAATCAAAGAAAATGATACACGATTTCAATGGTGGGATTGAATAATTGGTGATGGATTATCCACCAATTTATAATGTTAATATTAAGGAAAAGATAAGATTAGAGTATTTAAATCAAAATAAAACCGCAAAAATTGAAGATAGAATTTTAAAGATAAGATAGATGAATAACAAGATAATTTCTAAAAACGATAACAAGATTGAAATAGGCCTAGTACAAATTTCAATCGATTGGATAGCACACTTCAATCGATTGAATTTGGTATGTCCATATTATTTTCATGAATTCAATCGATTGAGTATCAAAAGCAATCGATTGAATTGTGAGACCCAGGTTATTTTGAAGCCTTCAATCGATTGGAAATTCTAAGCAATCGATTGAATTGTACAAAACACACTTTTTTAGTCATCACTCAATCGTCGATTGATTTTGCAAAAACCATGCTGCCCAGCAATTTTCAATCAATTGTTTAGTGGTAAACTGTAATCCAATCGATTGAGTTATAATTCAATCGATTGGTTTGATAGTCCAATCGATTGGTTTTCAAGGAAACACGATTTTATGATTCAAACGTGACAGATCAAACTTAATCTTTTAATCGATTGGAATAGCCAAAATATTTATTAGGATCAATGGAAGATCTAATTCGTTATTGTGTTTGACTTTTTGTTCTTAATTTTTAATAAACATGATAGATTTATGATAAAATAATTATTTATAAAATAAAAAATCATTTTTATAATTAAATAAATATATAGGGTTAATTTGTAATTAAATTAAAAAAAGGACTATTTAGCAGTTATTAAAAAAATTTAAAAAACATGTTTTGTTATGAGACTATTTAATGATCCAAACGTTCTGGGACCACCGAATCCGGTTCCTTGAAAGAGGGAGGTAATCCTAATTTGATTCCATAACTGACCGAATCATGATTTGATTCAAATTTTAAATTGAAAACTACTCAAAATTAATTAATTGTATCTAATTTAGTTAGGTAATCCTAATTTGATTCCATAACTGACGGAAATCATGATTTGATTCAAATTTTAAATTAAAAATTATTTAAAATTAATTAATTACCTTTAATTGAATTCTAATTCCAATTTATACATTGTATAAAACATACATTGCCTCCTCATCTTTTTCCTAATAATTATTATTTTGAAAGGTCCTTTTTTTTTAAATAGCTTGTACGTACACGGCGAGTTTAGTGGTGAAAAGATATTCCGAATTCCCAAATCAACTTCACCGTCATACAATCTGGCCCCAAACATCTTTTCTTCTCTCCACTGTGCGCCGTCCAGATAACAAGGCCCTCACTCTCGACTCTTTTACTCTCTTCCTCCAAGTAACAAAACTAAACAAAACACACCTCCTTCTTCGAATAAGGATGGCACACACTTGCCTTTTCACTCCCACTTCCTCTCTTAGGCTCAACTCCCTCGCTCTTTCCTCCACCCACTCGTCTTCTCCTCACACTTTCACCCTGTCCTTCTCCTCCTCCAACCCTTTCCTCTCCTGGTATTTACATTTTTACCCCTTTTTTACTTATCCATATTTAATATCCTCTATACCATCAATTGCGTGTTCTTTCTGTTATTGAGCGTTGTGTTTTTTAAGACTCAATGTGAATTTTGTTGTCAAGTATGCATTTTGATTAGTAATCTGCAACTTCGAGGTTTCTAATTTGTTGTTATGCGCTTTGTTTATCTGTTTATCGGTTTATTTTAGATGAATTAGGATTATTTATACCTAGCTGTAAAAGAATAATTCAATTTAGAAGTAGGTCGGGTACCCCCTCTTCTTCTTTGTTATTAACAGGTTCCACCGTTCCAGTTTGAAAATTTTTTTGTTTTCTGTTTTTGTTTTTTTCTTTTGGTTGTTATCTTTATATTTAGAGGAAAGTAACAATTAGGTCCTGAAAATTTTAACTTTGGACTAATTAGTTCCTTAAAAAAAAAAATTTCAATTTGGTCCTCTGGGATAGCAAACGGTGGACACATGATGTTCTCCTATCAATTCATCAACTAAAACTTAACGGTGATACTTATATGTATGGTTAAATACTCTGATGTGTCTATCTACGAAAGATAGTAATGTAGATAACAATTTTTGGCGTGAAACGTCACTTGTTTTGATAGGATTTGTGATAAATAAAAAGTGGTCGATAAAGGATATATAAAAACTCACTAAAACTACCTTGTTTTCCTGCTTATGTGACAGTAACGAGACATGCACCACCACTATAAATAACGAAATACATGGACAATTCTATTTTGTTTTGCACTATTCATTGACAGAAAGACATATATGTCGACGTTTGCTATCTTAGAAGACTTAATTGGTACTTTTTTTCTTCAACGACTACTTAGTCCAAGATCAACATCTTCGGGGATCTAAATGTCACTTTACTCTTATATTTATATGTTAGTATTAATAATTATAAAAAAAATGTCACTTGTCCGTTCTATTCACTGTGTTGCTGTCATCATCTTATTTACATTAACCTTGAATATCCCTGAAACAAGGTGAAAATACTGGAGCACTTTTACAGTTAGTTAAATATTTTAATTGAAAAGAAAAAAAAAGTAGAAAACGAACCATATAGGCTATACCTCAATGAGTAGGGAAGATAGGGATATAGGGGGTTTGGAATTTTGCTAGGTAAAGCATGGAATGTTTAAATTTGCACCTTTTATTTGTACTTTAGTCCTCTCTCTTTGTTAATTATTCTCTGGGACATTTGGTTCAATAAAGAGGGTGAATCCTTGCTGTGATTTGTAGGAATTTAAGGAAATCAGTCGATAATAGAAAGGCTACTAAAAGGTCTCCTGTGAAAGCAATATATGGTGATGAATATTGGACACCTGAGAGTTTGCGACAGGATATTTGGTCCATAAGGTAGCTTTCATCTACTTATTTGCTTTAGCTTTTTACTCGTTTAATATTGTTGACTTGCTTTAACTGTTTATTGAAGGAACGATTTGCAAGTCCCATCTTCCCCTTATTTCCCTGCATATGCACAGGGACAAGGGCCACCTCCCATGGTGCAGGAGCGTTTCCAGAGTGTCATAAGTCAACTTTTTCAATATGTATGAAATTTATTTTAACCCTTGTTGCATAATGCCGAGTTTTCTCATTATGTGAGTTTTCAAGCTGTTAATAATGTTTTGGTATGTAGAGAATTATCCGTTGTGGTGGAGCAGTTGATGATGATATGGCAAACATCATAGTGGCCCAGCTCCTTTACCTTGATGCTGTTGATCCTAACAAGGTTTGTTCTTAATTTTCAGTCATTGAAGACTTGTGGTTTATCCTATTGAATGCATGGGAACTGTAGTGGGACTTCATATTTACGTTGTATGAACCCAAACTGGTTGTATTGAGGTTGAGGTTGTCTTTGTATCTTTAATTCTTTTTGGTCGTGTTAAACTCAAAATCTTGCTCTTAATCCACTGCTAATTTTGGGTATGTTATACAGGATATTGTCATGTATGTAAACTCTCCAGGAGGATCAGTTACTGCTGGTAATCAAAATTTCATGTAACTCTTATCCAGCATTACATATTTACTATATCATGTTCGTTGTTCAAATACATGGACTCACCCAGAAACTCAACACCATCTTGTTATTTTTCTAAGGTATGGCTATATTTGATACAATGAGGCATATTCGACCTGATGTATCCACTGTCTGCGTTGGACTAGCGGCTAGGTAATGTTTCATGTGTTCCTTAGGTCATTTTTGTTAATTTAACCTTTCAAGTTACCTCTAGACCATTTGGATGCTGCTATGAGATTGATTTTTTGTCTTTTTTTTTCTTGGGCTGTTATGACAACAAAGATTACAATGATCAACCTTTAATTATCATGAGACCCTTCCTTCATTGTATCTTTTCTATTTTTAGCAAATTGCATATCTTTTTGTGAACATGATTATATCTTATCTGCATTTTTCATTTGGCCTCTTGCTAGTTTTCATTTTATTTTGTATTCACCCTATCATTAGTATATCCATCATGGTAAAGCTAATTAGGGTGAATAATATATTACGAGGATCTTGTAGACTTAAGGTGTAGCCACCCAGTATGGGTCCTAAGAGCTATTGGAGGCTGCCATTTCATTTTAGAAGATTTATTCCACTGGTAGTTATGGTTTTGACTATAGCCTTTTTCCAGTATATGATTGACTCCCAAATAAAATAGCAGAAGTAGAATGGGAGGAGAGGTACAACTTACAATTACATCATTTTGAGTGTTAGGATTGTTGACAACAATACTAACTATGTACTTCTGAACTCAAACCCAAGAGCTTCTCTTTCTTGTCCATGAGAAATATTCTTAAGGGAATATTTATATTGAACTCAAAACCCAAGAGCTTCACCTTCTTGTCCATGAGAAATATTCTTAAGGGAATATTTATATTTCAAATGTATGTCTTACATACCTTGGGGTTTTATGCTCTGGGTAATTGGGTTTAAGTCCCTACCTTTTCCTGTTTAATGTCACTACTCACTAGTCATGGCAGAATTTATATTTTAAGTATATGCCATTATAAACATGAGAAATAAGTTGTATCTATTATTTGGTGATGATATGTTCATGGAATAGTTCCATGATTCCAAAATCTGTTGACAATTGTACTCTGGGAATGATTCCTAGTTTGAAACCTTTTTGTTTCTTTCTTTTTTAAATGACATATTTAACTTACATTCATACTTACATAAATCTTTTCATGAGCAGTATGGGAGCTTTTCTGCTTAGTGCAGGAACCAAAGGTAATGATTCTACTCTGAATCACCATATTGCACTTTCCTCATTCAAGAGTAATATAAAATATAGTGTTTATTCCTTTTATTTTGAAATTTACACTCCCTTCCCTGTGCGATGTAAATGTGACACTGCTCAATCTATTTTAATATAAACAAACCACTTAATTGTGGCAAACATTTATGAACCAAACATGGGGTTAACCTAAGACTTAATGTCAAAGGCAATAGTAGGGACTTTCAACATTTGTTATCAAAATGTGAAAAAGATGTTCAATTTGGTTATTGTCATTATACTGGGAGTTAATAGGAAGAAAATTATCATGAGAGCTCGTTCTTTATATTTTCATGTTAGGGGTGCGCTTTGTATGTTTTCAAGATAGAGGAGTAATATCATTTAAGCAACTTTGAGAGAGTGCAGTTCCCCTTTATTTTGGTGAAAATTGAAAATGCTTCTTTTTAAAGTTATGTTCCTTTCTCACTTCTGAAGGAAAGAGATACAGCTTGCCTAATTCAAGGATAATGATCCATCAACCGCTTGGTGGTGCTCAAGGAGGGCAAACTGACATAGATATTCAGGTATAGTACCCATTTTCCTCTACCATTTTTTTCTCGAATTTATCTTTGAATGTACTGACATTATTATCCATTCATGTCTTATCATGTTAGGAAATATTGTTAAATCTTACACCTGCTTCTTGAATGGTTATGCTAATAGATGATGATTGGTTGACTCTGCAAAAATCTTTTATTAGAAGCTCAGTGTATCAAAATTAAACCTTGTTATTATAGCATAAACTTCTTGTTTGCATCAATGAATATAATGACTTCTATACCTTTTTTTCATAGAAAATTAAAGGCTATGTTGGGGTAGTTGTCAAAAGCCCATGAGTTAACTGAAACTAGACCAAGATGAATACCATAATCATAGTTAATTCCCAGATAACCTAGTAACCTTCACTTACTAATAAAAATCCAAATTACTATTATTATTCATTCTGAATATCTTGATGTATCTATCTCATTTGTTGAGTATTCATATATATGTCATCAAATTCTGAGAGTTGGTATCATTTTAATTTTAACTCCATGCATAATCCTTCTAACCATATTTTTTGATTTCTTAAGAGTCGATATCAATTTAAGTCAAACTGCTCCATGCATAATTCTTCTAACCATAGTATCTAATCGAACTGGAGCAAATCTAAATTGATATTGTAAAATGGATCTGCCATGGAATGACTACATTCATTTTTTGATACTCTACCACCCGCGACTCCACTGCAGTAGATATGTTGAATGTTTGCAAATTTTTATTTACACACAGATCTTGTCTCATAAAACTAATTTTGATTTATAATCCTCAGGCAAATGAAATGCTGCATCACAAGGCAAACCTTAATGGGTATCTCTCCTATCACACCGGCCAAAGTCTCGAGAGGATTAACCAGGACACAGACCGTGATTTTTTTATGAGTGCAAAAGAAGCCAAAGATTACGGACTCATAGATGGTGTCATTATGAATCCTCTTAAAGCTCTTCAACCATTAGAAGCTGCAGCAGAGGGTAAAGATAGAGCTACTGTTTGAAACTGTTGCACTTTATTTCCCTAGGCATAAAAAGCAGTTTTATACAAGAAAGCTGGTTTTTGTCGAGTTAAACTGTATTATTTTTTAAAACGGATGATGATATTTATGTAACCTTGTACCCAAAGAAAGATGAAAAGTGGATACTATTTCCTTTCGAGTAGTTTATACGACAGGAGCTTTTAGGTGGGATCCTATTTCTTTTTTATCTTGCATGTGTATGATCTGATACGATCTTAATCCTCGTATGGTTCATCCTCGTTAAATTATATTTAATTTTCCTGCAATTTTATGGTTTATTATGCCTTAATGGCTGATTTATGCCATAAGTTCTACTGATATTGATTAGACATAATAATGTGAGAAAATCAGGTATCTGACTGGTATCATTAGAAAATTACTTGCATGGGTCGTAAGCAAGGTTTTGAACATAAAATCGGTTATTAAACTGTTTTAGTTATTGGTTTACTGGTTTAAAGATTTAATCAATTCAATTGTAGTTTAACCGAAATAATTAAATTATGTTAAAAGATATATAAAATTATAAAAAAAAGCTCTACAACTAAATAAAATACCTAACCAAGTTGTTATTAAAGGTTTTTAATTGATGCGCGCCTTTCTTTTTCGTTATCATAGTCGTCGTCACCATCACTACCACCACCTCTTCTTCTCCCTCTTCCTCCTCGTCCTCCTAATTTCTTCTTCTCCTCTCCTTTCCTCTTCCTTCTTCTCTATCGTCATCGTTATTATTGTTATCGTTGTTGTCATCATCGTTGTCTTCTTTTTCTTCTCTTTTTTTCTCATCTTTCTCTTTTATTATCGTTGTCACCACTACCTCCTTCATCTCTTCCTCCTCTTCCTCCTCCTCTTTTTTTACTCATTTGAATTTCTTCAATCTCTTCCGTCCTTTTCCTCCTCCTCCTCTTTACTATTATCATCGTCGTTGTCTTTTTATATGTATAAAGTTCAAATACAGAAAGCATTGAAATTCCCGAATGATAGCGATATACAAACAAACTCAATTCAAAACATGTTCAAGACCAAAAGTGCACCTTATTGAAATCTAGAATGCACCAAAATTATTTAATGATGACGACACACAAATAAACTCAATTCAAAACAAGCACAGACTAAAGGTGTACCTTATTTAAATCTAGAAAGCACCAAAATTACTTAATGATAACTCAAAACTCCTCCTCCTCCTTCATTATCATTATCATCATCTTCTTTTTTTATTTATCTTTTTTTTCTTATTTTATCTTCTCATAATTCTTTTTGTTTCACTCTCTTCACAAGAATAAAAATAAGAAAAAATCAAATAAAAAAGAAGAAGAAACATATAATGTTACAAAATCACTAAGCAGAGGAGAAACCTACATTCATTCAACTTGTTCGGTTTCTCGGATGTTTGGTAGATCGGTAAGATAAATGTTAGAGCAAGAGGATGAGAGGATCTGGACGTGAGCTGCTAGAGCAGTGCGTTCGGCCTATGCGTCGGTGGGTGGGGCCACCTGTAAGAACACAGTTGCGTCCTAATCCCGCCATGCCTAAAAAAGTAATCGGCAAACCAATTTTTACGAAATTTCGCAATGAGATGGACAAAGTTGAATGCTAAGAAAAACGGTGTGGATTATTCAAGTAAATCGGCCATATTCGAAGAGACTGTTCTAATCAATCCACAAAAAATAACTAACCGTGTCATATCTTTCATGTATTCCGTTTATTATAATTGTATCGTGTATTTCTATGACTTTATTATTTTATTTGTGTGGTTTATTTTATTTTTACAAATTGAATGCAAAATCTAAATTATTAATCAATGTTCTTTATTCAAGTAAACTTGGAAATAAGTACTAAATTAACATAGGTTGGTTAATAGACGATGATAGATAAATTTAAATTCCAAAAAACTAATTAAAGTGTTGATACACAATGAGGCTAAAATTTTTATATATGAATAATTTTAATGTGAAATACAAAAATATTTGATGATTTTGGTGTTCTACAGGGTTGTGGTAGTAGCACAAAACGTCACTGACGTTTTGCAATAAATTTTTTTTTTAATCATCAAAGAACAAAACTTCACTGACGTTTTGTAATAAAAAATATTATTTTAATTATTAAAACAGAAAACGTCACTGACGTTTTGTTAGAAAAATATTATTTTAATTGAAGAAACACAAAACGTCATTAACGTTTTGTAAATGGCCATAGTTGTGTTTAACACACAATTTGGTTCATGACGAAGGATTTCACCTCTAGTGATACAATATTAAAAAGAAAAAGTTCACACAATGACAACACACAAACAAAATAAATTTTTTTGTAAGTGAATTTTTTATCTTTTATTTTTTATAGGTTGTCCCACATATAATTGTTTTACGCTTAAGAATGCGAAACTCTTTTTCAACTTCATTTGCTACGCTGGTTGTGATTTCTCAATAAGCGGTTATTGTTCCTCTTAAATTTGGTATTTTGTGGTACCGCTGTTCTTTATTTTTCCTTCTTCTTTCCAATTGCTGGGTTCTTTCTTTCTCTGCTATAACTTTTAATAATGGAAACGGAGTAATGAGATCGAGGCTCTACTGTTGGTGAATTTCGGAGGCTTGGTTCAACAAAATTTCAACGGTGAATGCGAGGGAAATTGTTGGTGCTTTTGCAAAATCTGCTTGATTAGGGTTTTAAAGAATGTATGAATCAACAATGGTGGAAGAAGAAACTTCATTATCTGCACGTTTCGGTAATGGGGATGATTCCCCCTTTTTTTAGTTGGTTCTCTTTATAAAGATTCCCCATCCCCCCAACCCAAAAATTCTTTTGCATTTTGGTGCTTAACATCGGAGTTCATTATAAAGATGCCGTTTTTTGTGCAAGAAAAGAAGAAAGGGTTTGCTTTTTTATTATTTTGTCACTTTTTGATTATCTTGGGAATGAATTGGTTTTGGAAAAGCTGGTTTTTCTTTATTTCCCCGACTATTTTTCTGTGATTGAATTACGGACAATTGAGATTTGCCATTTGATAGTTTTGGGATGCACAGTTTTCTGCCCTATTTTTATGATTTCGACGTGACTCTGGACTTTGAATTTATTTCAATTCTACCTTACAGAATGTATGTTTGAGCCTTTTGGGAAAAGAACTTGTGGCAGAATGATATATGATTGACTTTTACAGCGTAGCAAACTTAGTTGCAGAATTGTTTCAGTTCTTTTGCTGATGAATTTTTTTACTATGTGGATCAAATAACATGTCCCTTGAAAAAGTTGTGTTACTGATTTATTGATGGTAAAATTGTGTGATAATGTCCATGGTACTTATGATCCTAGAAAACTGAAACGTGTGGAAGATCGGGTTGTGAATTTTAGGTAGATACCCGTAGATCTATAGATCTGAAAAAATAAATAAAAATGTAAATAATTATAACCTAATCAATCATAACCCTATTTTCCTTTCCCCTCCCCCTCACTGCCTTACTCCCTCTCTTCACGGTCACCGACTATTACTGCCCATCATCTGTGTTATGTTGTTGGCGTCGTTGGAATCATTCGCTTATCTCACTGCCTCTCCTCAGTTGCCAAAATCGAAGCCCACTTATCTCACTGCCTCTCCTTATTTGGGTTGTTTGAGTTGATTTTTTATTGTCTCAGCAAGCTGTACATCACTAAAGAAATTGGTCTCAAATCTTGTTTTGGCAAGCAATTAATTTTGTTAATTTTTAAATGCAAGACAAACAACAAGCTACAATGGCATAGACCAGGTTATGATGTGCTAGAACCAAAATGCTATGAAAAATAAAAAATTACAACAAAAGTACAATAATACGTAGGAGTTCTAATTAGAAAAGAGAGGTGAAAAAAATAAATATGAATTTAACATCTCATTTTGGGAATGGAAACGGAGTAATGGGATCGAGGCTCTACTGTTGGTGAATTTCGGAGGCTCAGTTCAACAAAATTTCAACGGTGAATGCGAGGGGAATTGTTGGTGCTTTTGCAAAATCTGCTTGATTAGGGTTTTAAAGAACGTATGAATCAACAATGGTGGGAGAAGAAATTTCATTATCTGCACGTTTCGGTAATGGGGATGATTCCCCCTTTTCTTAGTTGGTTCTCTTTATAAAGATTCCCCATCCCCCCAACCCAAAAATTCTTTTGCATTTTGGTGCTTAACGTCGGAGTTCATTATAAAGATGCCTTTTTTGTGCAAGAAAAGAAGAAAGGGTTTGCTTTTTTATTATTTTGTTACTTTTTGATTATCTTGGGAATGAATTGGTTTTGGAAAAGTTGGTTTTTCTTTATTTCCCCAAGTATTTTTCTGTGATTGAATTACGGACATTTGAGATTTGCCATTTGATAGTTCTGGGATGCAGAGTTTTCTCCCCTATTTTTATGATTTGGACGTGACTCTGGACTTTGAATTTATTTCAATTCTACCTTGCACAATGTATGTTTGAGCCTTTTGGGAAAAGAACTTGTCGCAGAATGATATATGATTAACTTTTACAGCGTAGCAAACTTAGTTGCAGAATTGTTTCAGTTCTTTTGCTGAAGAATTTTTTTACTATGTGGATCAAATAACATGTCCCTTGAAAAAGTTGTGTACTGATTTATTGAGGGTAAAATTGTGTGATAATGTCCATGGTACTTATGATCCTAGAAAACTGAAACGTGTGGAAGGGTAATATAGTTGGCTTTTTCTGTCCAATGCTATTGAAATGTAACGATATATGCAGCCTTATGAATTGTGATGAAGGATTTTAATCCTTATGACGCGATAGAATTGGATAAGATGATACATGTGGCCCTACAAAATTGAATTGTGGCAAAGTATCTTAGTCCCTGTGACTCGAGAATCGGATACAATGATGTGTGGTCCTATGAAATTGAATTGTGATGAAGGATCATAGTCCCTATGACTCGGTGGTGAAGGATCTTAGTCGCTATGACTGAACCCAAAAATATCGGATACAATGATGCGTGGCCCTATGAAATTGAATTGTGGCGAAGTAGCTTAGTCCCTATGACCCGAAGAATATTGGATATGATGATATGCTTGACTCTTATGTTGCAAAATGATGTTATTTGGTATTTTTTAACCCATGAATATTGAAGTTTGATGGTAAAGTTGACCCTATGACCTTAAAATTTGGTGAAGGGTTTTCTGGCTCCAAATGGGGTGAGGGATCTCTTAGCTCCAAAATAGTGTTTTCTTTCTCTGATGTTTTTTGTTCATGCTTTGAAATTTATCATAACAGTGAACAGTAACATCTGGTTTTTCTTACTGCAAGTAACTTTGCATAAGCTGCTCACGTGTTGAAAGATGTTATAGATAATTATTTTGTCAAAAATGTTATAGATAAACAGAAAATAATTGAGTGACTGAATTCATTGTTAATTTGTGTTTTACAAAATTTTGTGTGCAAATCATTGCTCTTATGGAATATATTCATGTCCAAAAAAAAAAAGAAAAAGGTTTGCTTTTGATTATTGGTGTTATTTTTTTTATTATCTTGGGGATGAGTTGGTTTTTCTTTATTGCCCCAAATATTTTTCTGTTATTAAGGACAATTGAGTTTTGCCATTTGATAGTTTTGGGGATGGACTATTTTCTCTGTTATTTTTATGATTTGGATGTGACTCTTAGAGTTTGAATTTATTTCAATTCTACCTTGCACAATGTATGTTTGAGCCTTTTGGGAAAAGAATTTGTCGCAGAATGATATATGATTGACTTTTACAGCATGACAAACTTAGTTGCAGAATTGTTTCAATTATTTTGCGATGATTTTTTTTACTATGTGGATCAAATAACATGTCCCTTGAAAAAGTTGTATAATGATTTGTTGATGGTAAAATTGTGCAATAATGTTGATGATGCTTGTGATCCTAGAAAACTGAAATGTGTGGAAGGGTAATTTAGTTGGCTTTTTCTGTCCAATCATATTAAAATGTAATAATATCTGTGGCCCTATGGATTTTGATGAAGGATCTTAGTCCCTATGACCTGATAAAGTTGGAATGATGATATATGTGGCCCTGTGAGATTGGATTGTGAAGAAGGATCTTAGTACCTATATTGATGATATGTGTGGCCTTATGAAGTTGAATTGTGATTAAGGATTTTAGTCCCTATGATCCGATTAAATCGGATACAATGATGTGTGACCCTACGAAATGAAATTGTGATGAAGGGTCCCTATGACCCGAAAAAATCGGATATGATGATATGCTTACCCTTGTGTTGTTGCGAAATGATGTTATTAAGCTTTTTGGCCCATTAACATTGAAGTTTGATGGTATAATTGACCATATGATATTGAAATATGGTGAAGAATCTTTTGGCCCCAATGTTGTTGAAATGCA
Organism: Arachis hypogaea; assembly: GCF_003086295.3. Classification (NCBI taxonomy): domain Eukaryota; kingdom Viridiplantae; phylum Streptophyta; class Magnoliopsida; order Fabales; family Fabaceae; genus Arachis; species Arachis hypogaea. The sequence continues at coordinate 23,134,405 of NC_092054.1, forward strand.
GTTAGGGATCTCTTGGCTCCAAAATAGAGTTTTCTTTCTCTGATGTGTTCTTGTTCATGTTTTGAATTTTATATTTATTAGAATATTGAATAATGAAATATGGCTTTTCTCACTACAAGTAACTTTGCATATATAAGGTGCTCAAGAATTGAAAGATGTTATATATAAACAGAAAATAATTGAGTGATTGAATTCATTATTAATTTGTGATGGACTTTTACAACATGACAACTTAGTTGTAGAGTCATTTCAATTCTTTTGTGATGATTTTTTTTTGGTTCACTTACTAGTGGATGAAATTAAAATTTTGTCCTTTGAAAAAAGTTGTGCAATGATTTGTTTTGATCGTAAAATTGTGGGATCATGTTCATTATTCTTGTGAGCCTAGAAAAATGAAATGTGTGGAAGAGTAATATGTTTGACCTATATGACTTTGCAAAATCAAATTGTGGTGATGTATGATATAGCTGGATTTTTCTATCCAACAATATTGAGATGTAATAATATATGTGGCCCTAAGAAATTGAACTGCGATGAAGGATATTAGTCCCTATGAGTGGATAAAATCGGATATGATGGTATGCTTGACACTTATGTTGTGGAATGATGTCATCTGGTATTGTTTATTCTAAAATATTGAAGTTTGATGGTATAGTTGACCATATAAAGTTGAAATGGTGAAGCTGGTTCCACAGTAGAGTTTTCTTTCTCTGATGTGCTATGTTCATGCTTGAAATTTATTAGCACGGTCAAATCTGGTTTTTCTCATGCAAGTAAATTTGCATGTATAGGCTGCTACTTTCTTCGAGAATTGAAAGATGTTATAGATATGAATGATTGAATTCATTGTCAATTTGTGTTGCACAAAAAAAAAAAAGAAAAAGAACACATACTCTTTGAATTTGTCATTCTAATTCTCTATACTAATCTATTTCAACATGTATGCTAATCTATGTTAATCAATCTCATTTTGAGATTCTTCATCAATCTCAACTCAAGGGGAATTGTAAGACCTCCCAAAGGATGCTCATATCCAAACTCTTCCTCAACTTCACTCAACTCTTGGAATGGAGGTTGATTCAAAAATGAAATGGGGATCACATGACGCTTTTGATTATCTCCGACATACACTGCAAGATAACCCATTGGGCTTCCGCGGATTCTGAAATTGCTTGCTTAGCTGAGAAGAATACCTTTTCGACGACAGGAAAACGGAAACCAAAATTTTTCTTGTGTATGTTGGGAATGGAAAGAGCAAGCGAAAGCTCTAGTGCTTAAGAAGAACGTGTTCAAGTATTGATCTTCAGATTGCCAGTGAGTTGTGTTGTGTTGTTTATGAAAGCAAGAGAAATGATTGTTGAAGGGGGTTGAAAGATTGGGTCATGCATATGAAACTCAATAGCCAATAATAGATCATAATCATAGCCTCCTACATGTTAGTTCACGCAACTCAATGGTAAGGTGTAACAGCCAACTAGTATATATCTGTGAGATAAATTTGAAATAACATAAACACATCTATGCAAACTAAGTCTAATGTTGCATCATGTTTCCCATGAGAAGTTCCACATTATGTTGCCCTTGAAAGGTGTGAAGTTCATATTATTAGCTCCGTATCATGTACCTAATTTTGGTTCACTTTTGTACTTTAAAATACTTTGTTTAAGAAACCAATAGATAAGGTCCTGAATCTTGATCATCATTTATTGATTTCATTATCAGAGCGTAAGACACGTGAGATGTTTACAGTGTGTCTACCAACTAATGCAGTACATTGCAAGAGCAAGAACTAGGTTTCACTTGGCCATTAATAAAGATTTCTGTCAATAACATGTGATTTCTTGTGATCCCTTGTACTTGGTACGGTTGACCCCATCTTATCAAATATTATTTCTCAAGGAAATTGCTTAAAGGAAGCTCTGAGTAACTATATGCAATATATGTTCTCAAACAACATAAATTATTTTGCATCTCCTCATACAAATATATTGTGTTTTGTGTGGATATTATAGTCAAACTCAGTTGCCGTAGTTCCAACAGAGTAAAGGAAATACCCTTAGAGCCTTAGGCTATTCTATTTTGGTTGGGTGGAAGCAGGTTTAATTGTGAATTGAAAATAAACCCATGGTGTACCGAACAAATATAAATGTCTTCTCCAATTCAAGCCTAGTACACTATACGAGGATAATCGAGACCTGCATATATATATATATATATATATATATAGCAACGATCCTCACGAGGTGCTACATACATGTGTTATTACTTATTAGTACACACATATAGTTTGTGTAACAAGGAAGAATTCAGTTATGATCATCCAAATGGAGATCTCACAATTCCATGTGTTATTACTTATTAGTACACACATATAGTTTGTGTAACAAGGAAGAATTCAGTTATGATCATCCAAATGGAGATCTCACAATTCCATACAGTGAGGATGCATTTCTAAACTTATGTTCTCAATTAAGTGGTGAATAAATTGTGCTAATAGAGACATAAATTAGTTGAGCCAAATTTTGTACCGGAGACACTTTCTTTTGTTATTAAGATTCTCTATTATGTTTCTTCCTTGTATTATTTTTAGAGAGGAGGAAAGGAGTTAGTAGAATGAGAAAACTATGACAAGTTTTTGAAACACTTTTAGCTTATGTTAATCCCAATATAAATTCAAGTATATGCGGTAGATCCTATTCAAATTTTAGTTATTCTATAGCACTAGCAGGCTACCAGCTTTCGATGGGAACCAATTAAACTAATTGTGTTGGAGATGTTAATCAAACTTGTATAGTTGTTATTGCTAGCTTATTTTCGTTCATGAAAATTATAATTAGAACCCGGGTCTCTAATCTTATTTCGGAAGTCAAATTGGCTCTCATTGCTTCTAGTGTAATACATTTTTTTTTTGAGAACTGTATTATTTTTTTAGATGTGAAAGATGAGATTTACCTTATACGAATTCTCAATATTTATACCATAGATTTAGAACAAGTCATAAATCTGAAAAAGTCTGATATTTCTATTGGAATCCAAATATTTATCCGAACTAGAGTGCCTATTAGGGATATCCTAATGTTCATACTCTGATCTAACACTGTGGTCCAGGTCCAAGTAAGACAAAAAGGCTCAGTCCAAAGGTTGGCGTCACCGCCTAACCGACCTCTTAGGAAAGAGGTTGGGTTTGACATAAGTTCCTCTCCAAAGAAGTCGGGTTCGAAATAATCTGGCAGGTAACATTTATTCAAATAAGTAATTGTCCCTAAAATCTCTCATCCACTTCCAGCAGCAATATTTCAACAACCCTAAGATAAAGGGACGGTTATCCACCTTTAAAAGTGGAACTATTCCAACGGTGGTTATTGGATCACCACTATAAATACACTGACACTCCTCAGGTATCTTTAAGTTTCAATACACTCTAAACCTGCTAAACCCCTTTCTAACTTAGGCATCGGAGTGTCTTTGCAGGTACCATTCCCCATTCTCCAAACACATAACTCGGACGGCGGCTCCCGAACGTGAACAAGTTGGAGACCACCTTCCATTGACGCTTGAGCCAATCCTTCAAGCACAATCCACCTATCTCAGGTTATCTACGTAACATTGACGTTGTTGCTGGGGACCTGGGAGATCAATGCATGATGGTGGACGACCTGAACGAGGATGGAAATACCGCATCTGAATCTGAGTAAGAAAACCAAGGCGCGGATAACAATGACAGAGCCATAATCACTCTGCAAGGAGCGGACAACCAACACAGAGAAGGCCCCTCAGGGGTAAAAGACCTAAAGGGAACCCCTCTGACGTACATGGGCCAGAAAAGAGGGGCAACCTCACGCCACCGACCTCATGGGGCTGCTTCACCGCCACCAAGGACGGCTAGAACAGTTGGAACAAGAACTAGAACGACAGCGAGAAACAGAGAGAAACCTAAGGAGAGAGATCGAGCGACGAAAAGATCTTTAAAAAAAGCTCTTGAGATTAGAATCTAATCTCCGAGGTATAAGCTCTCGCAGTGACCGAGAAGATTCCCCTTGGGGGGAGAAGATCTATTCAGTGAAGACATTATGAGGGCAAAAGTTCCAAGGAACTTCAAAAACCCTGACATGGATTTATACGACGACTGACCCAAAGCATCATCTGAGAAATTTCTAAAGTCGGATGTACCTAGCCAATGCCTCTGATGCTACTCACTACAAAGCCTTTCTGACAACTCTGACAAAGGCAGCGATGAAGTGGTTCGATAGCCTCCCTCCAAGGTCGGTCACCAGTTTTGACGACCTCTCACGTACGTTTCTTAAGCAATTTTCAATTTAAAAGGACAAAGTCAAGCACGCGCCTAGCCTCCTGGGAGTAAAACAGGAGGTCGGAGAACCTCTGAGAGACTATATGGAAAGGTTCAACAAGGCGTGCCTAGAAATTCAATATCTGCCCACAGAGGCAGTAATTATAGACCTAGTAAATGGACTTCGAGAAGGTCCCTTTTTGCAGTCTATCTCGAAAAGGCACTCGACTTCTTTGAGTGATGTACATTAAAGACCTGAGAAGTACATCAACATGGAGAAAAATGCCAGGCTACGAGAACCAAGCTGGCGACCTGGGCACTCTCACCCGTCAAAGGAGAAGGAAAAGGAGCCCAAGAAAAAAGAAGTCGGGCCTGAAAGGCCCAGGAGATATCACTCTTATATTCCTCTGCGAGTTTTCCTAGTCGACATTTGCAAGAAAATTTGCCATATTGAAAAGCTACCTCCCCCTAGATCCATCAAGAATAAAAAGAGGGAAAGTCGTAGCGAATACTGTGAATACCACAAAATATATGGGCATTCGACGAATGACTGTTACGACCTGAAAAATGTGATAGAAAAGCTGGTCAGAGAAGGCCGGCTTGATAGATATCTCATGGAGAGGTTGGACAATCATGGAAAAAGGAAGAGAGATGAAGAAAATCGGAGAGACCCGCCACGGAACCCAGAGCGACATATACATATGATCTCAGGAGGGTTTGCGGGAGGTCTCAAAGTCATCTCGTAAGAAGCACTTGAAGGAAGTCTACCAGGTTGGGGGAGAGCTACCCAACCTTCCAACAATTATGTTTCACCAAAGAAGACGGGCAAGGTATTGCCCCTAGACATGACGATCTGGTGGTAATTACCATGATTCTCGCCTATGCCCATCTACACAGAACCCTGGTGGATCAGGAGAGCTCGGTCGACATCCTGTTCAAACCAGCATTTGACAAGCTGGGATTAGACGAAAAGGAATTAAGGGCATACCCTGATACCCTGTACGGGCTGGGGGACACACCCGTAAAACCACTAGGATTCATACTCCTACATACAACTTTTGAAAAGGGGATTAAATCCAAAACTCTAAGCATCGATTTCATAGTCGTTATTGTGGGTTCGGCCTATAATGTCTTAATAGGTAGAACAACCCTTAATCGGCTTGGAGCAGTGGTATCCACCCCATCTGTGCATGAAATTCCCATACCAGAGGGAATCGCAACCATCAGGGGAGACCAGAAGCTGGCGAGAAAATGCTACAATGAAGCCTAAACCTGAGAGGTAAAGGCAATGAGGTTCATACAATTGAGCTCGGGAGAATTCGAGCTAAAGAAGAATTGCGACCACAGCCCGGGAGAAAAACTAAAGAGGTACAAATCAGGTAAGAGGATGGAAGGAATACCATCATAGGAGCCAACTTGAAAGAAGACTTGAAGCAGAAGTTGATAAGGCTCCTACAAGAAAATTTCAACATCTTCGCCTGGAAAGCCTCCGACATGCTCGGGATAGATCCTGAGCTCATGGCTCACAAGTTAGCAGTCTACCCAGGATCTCGACCTGTTCAACAAAGAAGGCGAAAACTAGGTCCCGAACAAGCTCAAGTGGTCGAAGAACAAATACAAGCCCTCCTAGAAGCCGGTTTCATCAGATAGGTCAAATATCTGGCTTGGCTGGTGAATGTGGTGCTAGTCAAGAAACAGAACAGCAAGTGGAGGATATGCGTTGATTACACCAACCTGAACAACGCATGTCCAAAGGACCCATATCCACTTCTAAGTATTGATACCCTAGTAGATTCCAGCTCGGGATATCAATACTTGTCGTTCATGGATGCGTACTCGGGATATAACCAAATTTCGATGTACAAACCGGATCAAGAAAAAACATCTTTCATCACGCCTAGAGCAAATTATTGCTATGTGGTTATGCCTTTTGGTTTAAAAAATGCAGGAGCCAAATATTAAAGGCTGATGAATAAGGTGTTTGCACTTCACCTTGGGAGTTTAATGGAAGTATATGTGGACGACATGTTGATAAAAACCAAGCATGAGACGGACCTCTTGACCGACCTCTTGCAAGTCTTCAACACCATAAGGATGCACGAGATGATATTGAATCCCGCAAAGTGCACCTTTGCAGTGGAGGCTGGAAAATTTCTAGAATTTATGCTAACAGAAAGGGGGATTGAAGCTAATTCCGATAAATGCAGAGTAGTCTTGGAAATGAAAATCCTGACTTGTTTAAGAGAGGTCCAACAGCTAAATGGCCGACTTGCAGCTCTCTCCAGTTTCTTGGCAGGATCAGCATTGAGATCCTTATCACTTTTCTCTCTACTAAGAAAAGGATGCTAGTTCGAATGGACTCCAGAATGCGAAGAAGCTTTTTGGGAGTTCAAAAAGTTTTTAATCCAACCTCTCATTCTAACCCGACCTAAAATCAGGAAAGAACTCGTCTTGTATTTGTCTGTAGCCGAAAAAGCTGTAGCATCAGCTCTAGTACGGGAAGACAAGGTCGGGCAGCATCTTGTGTACTTCACCAGCAAGATTCTACAAGGTCCCGAGTTAAGGTACCAAAAATTCGAGAAGTTTGCATATGCCTTAATAGTGGCATCTCAAAGGCTACGGCCTTATTTTCAAGCTCACATAATAAGAGTTTGAACGAACTAGACCATGAAGCAAATTCTTCAAAAAACAGATATTGCGGGCAGAATGGTTCAGTGGGCTATAGAGCTATCCGAGTTTGACCTCAGGTATGAAATTCGGACAACAATTAAAGCTCAATGTCTCACCGACTTCGTAGCAGAATATGTAGGAGATCAAGAGGAGGCCTCCACAACGTGAAAATTATATGTGGATGGTTCTTCCAACAAAATTGGAAGCGGTGCAGGCATAATACTAGTCAACCAAGAGGAAACCCAAATAGAGGTTTCACTCAAATTTGAATTCCCAGCCTCCAATAATCAGGTATAATATGAGGCCTTGATCGCTGGGTTAAAGTTAGCAGAAGAAGTCGGTGCAACCAAGGTAGTGGTCTTCAGCAACTCTCAAGTAGTGACCTCTCAAATTAATGGAGAGTATCAGGCTAAAAACCTAAATATGAAGAGGTACTTGGACAAAACCTTGGAATATCTAGGGTGGTTCTCGGAGACTGAGGTCAAACACATAAATCGGGATCTCAACAGTAGAGCAGACGCCCTCTCCAAGTTAGCAAGTACCAAGCCAGGAGGGAATAATAGAAGCCTGATACAGGAAACTCTCCAAGAACCCTCTGTCACAAAAACAGAGGCTAGATGTCCTAGAAGTATCCGGATTGGACTTTGAATGGATGAACCCACTAATCGAATACATAAAATTTGACATTCTACCCAAAGAGAAAAAAGAGGCCAAGAAAATTCGGAGGGAAGCACAGAACTACACCTTGGTGAAGAATATCTTCTACAAAAGAGGAATATCCACACCATTGTTGAAGTGTGTCCCAACCTCAAAGACAACGGAGGTCTTAGAAGAGGTGCACAATGGTATCTGTAGAAACCATCTCAGAGCAAGGTCTTTGGCTAGAAAAGTCATCCGAGCCGAGTTCTATTGGCCGACCTTGCAGAAAGATGTCACCGAGTTCGTAAAGAAGTGTTAGCCATGCCAAATGCATGGTAACTTCCACGTCGCTCCCCCTGAGGAACTCATCAGCATAACTTTTCCATGGCCCTTTGCAAAATGGGGGTTGGACCTACTCGTGTCCTTCCCCCAAGCACTTGGACAAGTGAAGTATCTAATAGTGGGAGTAGACTACTTTACGAAGTGGATCAAAGCAGAACTATTGGCCAATATCACAGCCTAGAGAAGTCGGAAGTTCCTCTACAAGAATATCATTACAAGGTATGGAATTTCCCATTCCATCACCACTGATAATGGAACCCAGTTCACCGACTCTACTTTCAGAAACTTGGTAGCCAGCATGAAAATCAAGCATCAGTTCACCTCAGGTGAACACCCCACAAGCAAATGGGCAAGCTGAGGCAGCCAACAAAGTTATACTGGCTGGATTAAAGAAAAGGTTGCAAGATTCAAAGGGAGCCTGGGCTGAAGAACTCTTTCAAGTATACATCTCAGTCTGCCAGAGGGGAAACATCCTTCCGACTTGCTTACGGCGTAGAAGCCATGATACCAGTCGAAATCAATGAGCAAAGTCTAAGGGTGAGATTCTACGACGAGGCTATCAACATTCAGGCACACAAAAAAGAACTTGAACTACTCCCTGAAGTCCGAGAGCAAGCTCAGATAAGGGAAGCCGCGCTGAAGCAAAGGATGACAAACAGATACAACAAGAAAGTCATTCGAAGAAGCTTCACCTCAGACAACTTGGTCCTGATTAGAAACGACATCGGCGTTAACAAGTCGGGGGAAGGAAAACTCGCTGCTAATTGGAAAGGGCCATATAAGAAAAGTGAGGTCCTAGGAAAGGGATACTACAAGGTATTCGACTTGAGCGGTACCGAGCTTCTAAGGTTGTTGCATGCTTGCAACATGAGGAGGTATTATAGCTAGAAACGAACTCCACTCCCTGATGTACTCTTTTTTCCAACTTCATGGCTTTTTTCCAAAAAAGGATTTTCCTGAAGGGGGTTTTAATGAGGCATCAAAGTGGAGGTTAAGGGTTAATAAGTCTTAAAAACCCTTAGTAGCTAAGAACAAAAGTTACCTCCATCAATAAATAAAGATTTTATTCTGTCTCTTTATAATTCCATTATTGCCATTATTGTTCTACGAAACGCACCAACTTAAACTCGAAAAAGCGTGAAAATCTCATGACCGACCTAAGTGGTCGGCAGGATGAAACGACGAGGTACAAGTCGGTGTAAAGAAATAACAAAAACGATCATAATAACTCGGGAATCTTATCACTAAACGACTTACTAGTCGAAAAACCCGAGTAGAATCAAAATGCATCGCAAAAATAACCTAAGTCATGAAAACAATTCAATAAGCAAAAGTTGAATATGTGAGGAATACAAAAGAGATAAGAAAAATCCCTCAAAAAGCAAAGGCTATTTCAAGTCTTTGAAAAAACCTTACAGTAACTTAGACAAAAACAGTCTGCCTAGTAAAAAGATTTTTCAAACAAGTTTTCATAAAAATCTTATAAAAAATCACAACAAAGCATGCACACGCAATGTATTTCTTAAAAGCCCTTATCCAAAAAAGGCGAGTCAAACAAAACAATTTTTTGTTAACGACCATAAAAGGTCAAAAGTATCAAGAACTACCACCACATAAACATAAAAAATAAATTGTTAAAAAAGGATCCACAAGCTCGGCCCTAACATAGCTGAAATTAATTGGAAGGATGATTGGAATCACAAAGAGGGAGGGAGCTCGGATCTGCAATAGGAGTGGTCATAGTGGTTTTTTCGGCAGCGGAAGTCGGAGCTTCTGAAGACTTCGGTAGGAATCCCTCCTGCTACTCCTCACGAGGAGGAGACTCAACAAAGCTTTGCCCACGAGTCTTCAGCTCGGAATCCGTTTCAGGACGAGGAGGGGAGACAATAGCTCCATCAACAACAATCTTGTCGGGATAGAGAGGAGAAAGGTCCAAGTCAGGAGCGATAACTCCGACCTGCTCCTTAAACACCCTCCAAGCCTCCTCTGAGCTCTCAACAATGGAATCCTCTAGCTCCTGATAAGCTTTCCGATTTGACTCCAGCTGCCTTTGAAGATCAATATTTTTAGAAAAGACCCTGACGTAATTTTTCTCCGCCTTCTCCTTCAAGCCCTCCGCCATGGCACACTGACCCATTAGCTTCTTCTCCCTCTCTTGAAGCCGGGCTAGCTCATCCTTCAGCCAGGTAACCTCCCCCTGAAGTCGCTTCTCCTCCTCTTGATAAAGGACAATCCTCCCCTGAAGCTCTTCCATAGTTTTTTGGGAAGATCCCAAAGAACTCAAAGGAGTTTTGTCCAAAATATCAAGAAGAGCAGTGCAGACTCCAGTAGTTCGAACACCCCCCCGAACCAAAATTTGAAGATGATTTCGAAGGGAAGCATCATCCTTAGCAATCTGGCTATGAGGAAAGATGTGCTTCCGGACAAACTTAGGACCATCGAAGTTGGCCTCCCTAGAAGGAGAAGAGCCAGTCTCCGAGGTCTCGCGTTTCTTTTTCTCGGGTTCGGAGAGAGGTCGGACTTGGGGGATAGGGGCAGGAGGAGGGAGAGGAGAAGAGGCAGAGGTTACCATAACTGGCGAGAGGATGTCCCCGAATCATGAGGAGGAGGAGGAGGAATGCCAGCAGATCCAGCCTTCGCAGCATCAGCTTGGGCCCGATCCTTCATCTTGGCCTCTTGGACCTTCTGATAGGCAGCGCTGGATCCACTCTTCACTATTTCTAAAAGGAAGAAATAAAAAAGCAATCAGTTTACAAATCGAAAAACATCCTAAGTCGGAAACCTTCAGAAGCAACTATAAAAAGCAAAAACTACCTAGTTGGGTTCGCACAAAGCTCGGAGAACCCAGAAAAAATTTCTTAGTGTCCAGATTAGGAGCTCTCCCCCAAGCCTCCCGGAAAAATCCCACAATGGCCTCCTCAACCTCGTTCAAGTCATCCAGGCCATACTTCTCAACAGGGGAAGCCTCCAACCAATAAAGAAGAAATTGGGGTTCATGGTTATCACTTAAGAAAAAAGGATGATGGCCCTCTACGGCTTGGACCCTAAGGAAAAAGTTTTTGAAGTCATGGAAGGATTCATCAACGATCGAAAAGACCTTCCGTCCCTGAATAGCTCGGAAGGATACCCACTGTTGTTTATTATTTTAGGCACTAAATGGTTTGGTCAGATGGAAAAGATAGAAAAAGATCTTTAAAGAAGTTGGAAAGTCTAGCTCTCGGCTGACAAGTTGGTAAATTTTCATGAAACCCCAAGAGTTGGGGTGGAGCTGAGTAGGAGCAACTTGACAGTGCGATAGTACTTCTATTTCAAAATCAGAAAAGGGGAAGAAAACCCCCAGGCGGGTAAAAACACAATCATACATAAAGAAAAAATGAGGGTCAAAATTAGCAACCCTCCCGCAACAAACCCAGTCTTCAGGACCCGGGGCCACCAACTCGTATTTAGGCTCATCGGCCTCTAAACTACAGATCCTATGGTGAGTGCGAAGTTCGGTAAGGTAGTCGGTGTCTACTAAAGACTTTTCCTCCAACACAGAATCATCTACCTATCTCGAATGGGACTCAGGGATATATGAAGACATTTTCTCCAACAAAAAAGTAGGTATAAAGGTGATAAGACCTACAAAGAAAAATAAAAAGTCATCAAAATAGGAATCCCAAAAGACAAGACAGCCTCCCTCCAAACGGCAAAGTAAAGAAAAGAACTACCAGACCAACAAATAAAGATACTAACATCTCGCATTACAAACAAGAAAACAATAAAAGTACGAAAATCTCCTCAAACGCACGAACACACAGAGATAAAACACTACACAAATGACAGGAGAAGGTAAAGGAAGGACTAACCTTTCTCTGTAGACTTGAAGAGGAGTAGTGTAGACTTGAAGAGGAGTAGTCGCAGCAGCAATGAAGCACCCCAAGAAGGAAGGTTAGAGGGATTTCTTTTGAATAAGAAAGAACGAGAGTGCAGGCAAGAAGCTTCAGAGACGAAAGAAAACAAAGAAAAGAGAGGGAAGAGTATTTATAACATGCCAGGGGCACAATGGTAAATTGACGTGGTCATTAAAGAAACGCGCCGTTACCAATGTAACTGCCCCCACGTGTAAATACGAAACCCCAAACGGACACGACGTTTGATTAGACACGACGGTTGAGAACTTTGAAATCACGTCGGTTCTAAACTCATAAGCAAAGAGATCAGACTCGAGGAGGGGCACTGTTCATATCCTGTCCCAATACTGTGGTCAAGGTCCAAGTAAGACAAAAAGGCCCAGCCCAAAGGTTGGCCCCACCGCCTAACCGACCTCTTAGGAAAGAGGTCGGGTTCGACATAAGCTCCTCCCCAAAGAGGTCGGATTCGAGATAATCTGGCAGATAACACTTATTCAAATAAGTAACTGCCCCTAAAATCTCTCATCCACTTCCAGAAGCGATATCTCAACAATCCTAAGATAAAGGGACGGTTATCCACCTTCAGAAGTGGAACTACTCCAACGGTGGTTATTGGATCACCACTATAAATACACTGACACCCTTCATATATCTCTAAGTTCCAATATACTCTAAACCTGCTAAACCCCTTGCTAACTTAAGTATCGGAGTGTCTTTGTAGGTACCACCCCCCATTCTCCAAACACATAACTCGGACGGCGGCTCCCGAACGTGAACAAGTCGGAGACCACCTTCCATTGACGCTTGGGCCAATCCTTCAAGTCCAATCCATCTATTTCAGGTTACCTATGTAACACCTAGGGTTTTTCACATAAGACAATTTGAAAACGGAACACTCTAATATATAGATTGAAGTTGTATAGAGAGAGTATAAATTCCTTTTATAATTATTTTTAATTATTTTATTAATGTTTAAAATGTAGGTCTTAGTTTTTTCAATCCCTCTTTCATCGCATAAAAAGAAAAATATGTAAACTTATATCTTTACTATATAATTCAACTTTGAAAAAATACCTTGGCCTCCCAGTTAAATGGGGAATATCAAAGTACAAATTTTTGAAATGGATGGAGAAAAATGTTGTTGGGAAGACAAAAGACTAAAAAGTATGGATGAATATGGATCAGATTCAGTCTGCATCTCTGTGGTGTTATTCAAATCAGATCCAAAAATTGAGAAAAAGAGATCCGATCCGCAAGATTATCGAATCAAATCTGATCTGTACACTAATAAAATCCGGTTGTGAATTTTAGGTAAATCTAAAAAAATAAATAAAAATATAAATAATTAGAGAAACACCCAAAATAGTCATTGACAATTATCTCGAAAGACAATGAGATCTTTGATAAAAAAAATTCAGTCCAACTCCTAACAATTACCTTCAAAGGACAACGAAGTCTCTGTACCAAAAAATTTTGGCATAGAAACTAATCAATAAAAAAAAATCAAGAATGATTGAGTTTTTTTTTTTTTTTTCTTGAGATATCCTCGTCATTTTGCTGTAATTGTGAGGGGCGAGTTGAGATTCACTCAAATAATTATAACCTAATCAGTCATAATCCCATTTTCCTTTCCCCTCCCAATCGGCGCTCCCCCTTACTGCCTTACTCGCTCTCTTCACGGTCACCGACCATTACTGCCCATCATCTGTGTTGTGTTGTTGGCGTCGTTGGAATCGTCGCTTACCTCACTGCCTCTCCTCAGTTGCCAGAATCGAAGCCCACTTCACTTCCTCTGCTCACTTCCCTGATTCTCCATCGCGTGTGTTCCTCGTTGGCACCATGTCGATTCTTATCTTCTCCGTTGCCTGTGTTCCTTGATGAAAGTCCAACCGGCGGAGACAGCGGCATCTCCCTCGCACCGGCGTCCCTGCCTTTCTCTCCCTCACGTCTCTCTCTCCCTCAAAACTCGGATAGAAGTCTAACCAAGAGCCCAGAAAGCACCGGAATCACCGGCGGCGACGACGACTCGGCTCTCCCTCTCACGTAGCTTTCTCTCTCGTAGCGCAACGCAGAGCCCAGAAAGCACCGGCGGCGACAAGGCGGCAAGGCGAAGGCGTCTCCCTCTTTCACAGCCCTCCCTCTCGTCCTTGGCTCTCTCTCCCTCACAGCTGCGAAGGCGGCAAGGCGCGCTCGTCTCTCCTCTCTCAGTTCTGCGGACGGCTGTGAGGTGCTCCTGTTCTCTGCCGGAAAGGTCCTTGTCTGGTAAGCTATTTGTTTATTTATCTTAATTTTTCTTTTATTTTTCTGTTTGTGAGAGGGATGATTGATACTTTGATGATTCTGTTCTCTGTTTGGGGAGAGACATTTGATGATTCTCTTATTGTTATTGATTGTATGTTATAGATTTGCTGATTAATGTTATTGATTACTGATTTAAGTGATTATTGATTTAGATATTATGTTATTAATACAAGCGATAGTTAATGAATGTTAAATAAGAAAGTTTGGGCTGTTTGAGTTGATTTTTTATTGTCTCAGCAAGTTGTACATCACTAAAGAAATTGGTCTCAAATCTTGTTTTGGCAAGCAATTAATTTTGTTAATTTTTAAATGCAAGACAAACAACAAGCTACAATAGCATAGACCAGGTTATGATGTGCTAGAACCAAAATGCTATGAAAAATAAAGAATTGCAACAAAAGTACAATAATACGTAGGAGTTCTAATTAGAAAAGTGAGGAGAAAAAAATAAATATGAATTTAACATCTCATTTTTGAAGTTTAAACATTTCTGAAATTTAAACTAACAAGTTTCACAAAAGGCATCATTAGCTAAACTCCCTTCCCTTAGTCATCCTTCTTAAAAACATTCTTTTCTAGTGGACTCGCAGAAGGTGCTGACTTAATAGATATACAGTAATGTAACTTCATCTGTGATGATCCTAAGCCTTTTGTAGATCCTCATTCATTAAAAACTAGAGTGCTCTCCCACGTGATAACACAAAAACTCTTCAAATAAAGTCAAATATCTGCACGTTAGCACTCAGCAGAAGATGTGAAGAAAGCATATTCCTTTGCATTACCAGTGATGAGTTATAAAAATCAAGAGAACAAAACTCAAGCTTCTTGGACTAAGAAAGGTGACTTTGCCGCCTCAACATTATCATTGGCTTTGGAAGCAATGAAAAACTGTGGTTAACTTGCTACACAACCTCAGGTCAAATCTAGTAAAAGCTCCATCATGAAAATAGTGTAGAAATCTCCTCTTCCATTCACCTGCTATTATATCCTCTTGCTTTATCCTTGTTGGGTTTATTGATAGTATGGTGCTCTAGGAGAAAATTACAATATTATCTAATTTGGTGGACATGAATCATACCATACAAGCAAAGATGAAATTATATTGCACAATTGAGTGTTGACATCAAAATTGTATCATGTTTCGAGGTATTGTCTGTCAAACATTTGATGCACCACAAAGACCACCACTTTGCGTGATAGAGTTAGAAACAATGATTTTACTTGAATCAGCAGTATCTTCATTCCTGATTATCAATTTCAACTATATTGACTCCAGCTTCCTTTAACATATTTCCTCCCTCAGTTTAAATTGTAGTAGCATTAGGTTGCTTCATTTCTTGCATTCTTATTAGATCTGAGATTCTTCTAGCAGCAACGTAAATGATAGAAATCAGGAATGAATCTATAGGATGCTTTGTATAAATGTTGCTTAGCACATCTTTCACACATTCCCCCAATTTAACATCACCATAGACTCGGCACGCAGAAAGCAATGTACGGTATGCAGTTACGTTGCCCTTAATAGGCAAGCTTTCAAGTAGTTTGTGCGCTTCATGTAGCATCCCTGCTCGACCCAGAAGATCAACCAGAGATCCATAATATTCAACTCGTGGCGAAAAGCCATATCTGCAAACCATGCTCGTAAAAATTTCCATCCCCTTAATTACATATCTTTACCCTTCATCCTCTCAAATATGTCGGTAGCCTCGTCTAGAAAGCCACATTTGGCATATGCATCAACAGGTGCTGCTCCAAGAACTGCATCCAGCTCTAGTTTCTCCTCTTCATAAAACTAGTAACATATCGTACTACTTGCATAGATCCGGAAGCAGGGCAACCCGAAAGCAACCCAACTAAGGTAGAAGAATTAGGTTTAAGACCTTCAAGTTTCATTTGTTGCAGGAATTTCATTGCTTCTCCAAGCAGCCAATTTCTTGCATACTTGCCAATCAAGCAGTTCCACAAAATAACATCTTGTTGAGCAACACCATCAAAAACTCGATGCGGTAAATAGATACGACCCATTCTTGCATAGAGAGCAACCAATGCAGTAAGAACATTTAAATTATAACCAAGACCAAGTCGGATATAGTAACCATGGATTCACTTGCCTCCAAGAAAACTCCGCATGTCAGCAGCTGCCGACAAAAGACATAATGCAGTTGCAACACTCGCTTCAACCCTGTAGCAATGCATCTTCCGAAACAAATGAAAGGACAGCTGAGGCTAAGAAGCAAGAAGTGGCCAGCCATCAAAGTGTTCCATGAGACCGAGTCATTTCGTTGGCAAAATTAATCAAACAGGTTGTGTGCATCTCCAAGTCTCCTGGAAACACAGTAGAGATGCAAAAGGGTATTCCTAAAATCAAGAAAAAAAAGCAGAGTTCTAGACCTGAGCGTAAGGCCATGAAGGCCCCGCCCAAAGACAAGGTTGGAAAGCCTAGCACAAGCCTTGATGACGCTGATGAAAGAGAAGCGGTCGATGAGAATTGGGCGATTCCTAAGTTGGGTGAAAAGGGGCAAGGCCTTGGCAGGGGAGTTGCTGATGGAATATCCCTTAAGCATAGTGTTGAACATGAAAAGATTGGAATTCGGAGCAGAATTGAAAATGGAGGCAGCATAGTGGACATGTGAGATTGAAGCTGTGAGGAGCTTGTTGAGATGGAAAGGAAGGTTGATGAGTGCTGTTTTGAGTATAAAGGCGTGAATTTGAGGAATGTGGGATTGGGTTTTGCACGATGATTCCAAGAAAAGAGCTACCTTGTGATGCAAATGCAATGCTGGAACACCCTCTTTCATTAGCCACAATCAGTAAATGAAGTTACTTACCAAATCGACTCAATAATGAGGGAAGGAGGAGTTGGGGGAATGCGGAAGGAACCAAGATGTTCAGCCGGCAGTTCTAGTGGCCCTTGTTGGTCTTGGTCTCTCTCAAGTCCTCTAGCATAGCACACAATTATATTTAATTAGTTATGAATTTTTTATTCATTTGAATTTCTTAACTCAGTCAAAAACTTTACTACCTTTAAGTAGATGAGAGACTTTATCATTAGAAAGTAAAAGGTGTTTCTAATGATGCTGACTTGCTGCTAAAAGTAAAATAAAATAAGAAGGATGACTAAGGAAATGGATTTTAGCTCATATGCCTTTTGTGAAACTTGTTAGTTTAAACTTCAAGAATGTGCTGTTGAATTCATGTTTATTTTCTTTCTCCTCTCTTTTCTAATTGGAACTCCTATGTGTTATTGTACTTTTGTTGCAATTCTTTATTTTTCATAAAATTTTGGTTCTGGCACATAACCTTGTCTATGCTATTGTAGCTTGTTGTTTGTCTTGCATTTAAAAATTAACAAGAATAATTGCTTGCCAAAACAAGATTTGAGACAAATTTCTTTAGTGATGTATAGCTTGCCATATTATTTTTCAATGTTTGGGAGACAATAAAAGATAAACTCAAACTTGTCTTATTTAGCATTCATAAATAAAGTAACTAAGTTTGGGCTGACTTTTTATCATCTCCCTAGCATTACTGTTTTCATCTACTTATAAGTAGTAAAGTTTATGGATGAATTAAGAAATTCGAATGAATGAAAATTTAATAAATAATTAAATTTGATTGTGTGTTGCGCTAGAAAAGTTGAGAGTGACCAAGACCCAGAAAGGCTACTAGAATTGTAGGCTGAACATCTTGGTTCTTTCGCATTCACCCAACTTCTTCCCTCATTATTGGGTTGATTTGGTGAGCAACTTCATTTATTGATTGTGGCTAATGAAAGAGGGTGTTCCAGCATTGCATTTGCATCACAAGGTAGCTCTTCTCTTGGGATCATCATGCAAAACCCAATCCCACATTTCTCAAATTCACGCCTTTATGCTCAAAACCGCACTCATCAACCTTCCCTTCCCGCTCAGCAAGCTCCTCGCAGCATCAATCTCACACATCCACTACGCTGCCTCCATTTTCAATTCTGCTCCAAACCCCAATCTTTTCATGTTCAACACTATGCTCAGAGGATATTCCATCAGCAACTCCCCTGCCAAGGCCTTGCCCCTTTTCAACCAACTTAGGAACCGCCCAATTCTCATTGACCGCTTCTCTTTCATCACTGTCATCAAGGCTTGTGCTAGGCTTTCCAACCTTGTCTTTGGGCGAGGCCTTCATGGCCTTGCACTCAGGTCTGGAACTCTGCTTTTTCTTGATTTCAGGAATACCCTTTTGCATTTCTACTGCGTTTCCAGGAGACTTGGAGATGCTCACAACCTGTTTGATGAATTTCCCCAACGAAATGACTTGGTCTCATGGAACACTTTGATGGCTGGCCACCTTCTTGCTTCTCAGCCTGAGCTGACCTTTCATTTGTTTCGGAAGATGCGTTGTTGCGGGGTTGAAGCGAGTGTTGCAACTGCATTGAGTCTTTTGTCGGCAGCTGCTGATATGCAGAGTTTTCTTGGAGGCAAGTGTCTTCATGGTTACTATATCCGACTTGGACTTAGTTCTAATTTGAATGTTCTTACTGCATTGATTGATCTCTATGCAAGAATGGGTCGTATCTTTTTGGCACATCGAGTTTTTGATGGTGTTGCTCAGAAGGATGTTATCCTATGGAACTGCTTGATTGGCAAGTATGCAAGAAATGGGCTGCTTGGAGAAGCAGTAAAATTGCTGCAGCAAATGAGTCTTGAAGGTTTTAAACCTAATTCTTCTACTTTAGTTGGGTTGCTTTTGGGTTGCCCTGCTTCCGGATCTATGCAAGTAGTACGATATGTTACTAGTTTTATGGTAGAGGAGAAACTAGAGCTGGATACAGTTCTTGGAACAGCACTTGTTAATGCATATGCCAAATGTGGCTTTCTAGACGAGGCTACAGACATATTTGAGAGGATGAAGGGTAAAGATATGAAAGCATGGACAGCCATGATTTCAGGTCATGGAATTCATGGCCAGCCGACTAATGCTGTTAAGCTTTTCAACAGGATGGATAATGAAGGGTTTAGACCAAATGAGGTTACATTCTTGGCAGTTCTCAGTGCTTGTAGCCATGGAGGGCTTGTAATTGAGGGGATGGAAATTTTTAAGAGCATGGTTTGCAAATATGGCTTTTCACCACAAGTTGAACATTATGGATCTCTCATTGATCTTCTAGGTCGAGCAGGGATGCTACATGAAGCGCACAAACTAATTGAAAGCTTGCCTATTAAGGGCGATGCAACTGCATGGCGTACATTGCTTTCTGCTTGCCGAGTCTATGGTGATGTTAAATTGGGGGAATGTGTGAAAGATGTGCTAAGCAGCATTTATACAGAGCATCCTACAGATTCACTCCTGATTTCTGGCATTTACGTTGCTGCTGGAAGAATCTCAGATCTAATAAGATTGCAAGAATTGAAGCAAACTAATGCTGTTACAGTTGAAACTGATGGAGGAAATATGTTAAAGGAAGCTGGAGTCAGTATAGTTGAAATTGATAATCAGGGATGAGGATATTGATGGTTCAAGTAAAATCACTGGCTCTAACTCTATCACGCATAGTGGTGGTCTCAATACCTCGGGACATGATACAGTTTTGATGTCAACACTCAATTGCGCAATATGACATTTCTGCAATATGTTTAGTTTGCATTTCAATCTTTCACAATTTAATTGGGAATTCTATATCATTTGATATTTTTCTTGTTCATACTTCACATTCTCAAAGTTAATCAGCTGCTATTTTGGATTGGTAAATTGCTTCTGGTCTTAATCTCCCGTTACCAATCATTCTTTCAAGCATTTCATTAGTGCGCGAGTATATTTTAGTTATTTTTCTATCACTAGTGGTTACTCTAATGATGACAAGTTATGATAGTATTGTATTGTCTATTTATATGGTAATATAACATGCTGGCTCTTATTATATCTATTTATATTGCTTGCTGAAAATTGAATTTACCATAATTTGATACTCACCAGCAATCTAGGTAACAGGGCAATCATGTTCTGCAGAAGTCAAATTTATACTAGAATTGCTTCCTCTGCAGCATTATGAATTTATAGCTTTTCTTGTTAGCTTTTCCCCCCTTTTCTATTTTTGTTGTTGTTATCATGAAATAAAAGACAGCACTGTTTGTTTGGAAACACTAATTGCATTTGCATCTTGAAGGAGTTTAAAATCGAGGTTTAATCAAATAGTATTTACTTTTTGCATATTGAAGATTGATTGCTAAACTGCTATATAATGAAGTTGCACCAACATCACAAATATTGGCAGAGAATGTATGAGTTGAGACTGCCAATAAATTTGTTTAAATGAAATTAAGTCTTTTGCTCTTCTTATTAATTATGTTTCTTTCCTATATATTGACATGTGTACAAAAATGCTTACTTACTCCATTTTAATTATAAATATACTCATCTTAGTGCTTTAGTCTTGTCAAAAACCAATAGATGAAAGTATGAAACTGAATTTTATTGACTTTACTTTCTTTTTCTCTAACTCCAACCATTTACTATAGTAAGTTTTGAACTTTTGATGCAAATAAGTATTTTTTGTTCATCTCTTGACATGTTGCTTCCTTATTTTGCTTCATTGGCAGGGATTCTTATATGGTCGTCTTATTATTATTAAATCTCAAAAATACATAATAATGCAAACTTGCACAGCTTCACTGGGAACATCATCTTCCGGTGGTATTGCTTCATCTGATGAAGCCTCTGAGAGGATCAAATCAGGCTTCATTCACTTCAAGAAAGAGAAATGAGTTAGTAACTTAAGCACTTACCGCTGTTTCTCTTTATTCAAATTCTTTCCTTTCATTTCTTATACCTTAAGCTTTCTCATTTTCTCAATTGTTCCACAGCGAAAACCTTGCTTTGTATGTAAACTTGCCAAAGGACAATCCCCCAAGATACTTTTCTTTCTTTTTCTAATAATTTCAACTTTTTTTTTTTCTTTTAATTAATTTTTTTTCTATTTTTGATTTTTTGCTAATGTCTGATTTTGATTTTTGAATTTTATTGTTTTTTTAAAGACAAGCTGAGGCGGATGCTGGGAGGATTGGTGTTGGTGTTACCAGCAAGGCACAGAGCATCTTTGATGCTTTGTCCAAAACGTAAGTTGCATTAGATGTTATTGAATTTAGGTCAGCTCTTTTTGGATCACATTGTAGCTTGGATTTTGAACCATTTTTGCATTTTATACTGTTATTTTATCACTGAAAAATAAGTTCCATTTCTTAGTTTGGTAGTTTATTAGTACTATCGCAGGATTCTAATGTTTAGTTTTCTGTCAGGATTTTCAATCCTTCCTATGTTGTTTTTCCTGCATGACATGATTTTTAGGTGGAAACTGTGTTAGTTGAATGCTCAAACTTTGCTACATACTGATGTAGTCTCGTAGACGCGAGAATTATGCTTCATGTGGTTTTGGCCATGGCCCTATGCCGAGTTGATACTTTGTTGCTAGTTGGTTCTTCGACACTTTAATGGCGCAGCACGTGTTTATAGGCAATACATTAGACCTTTCTATATGAACCCACAACTTTCGCAGCTGCCGCAGATGCCACGAACTTCTCACATGTGGTATGTTCAAAGAAAGAACATATTCAGCAAGCAAGATGATGTTTTGACTGTGGCTGAGAGATACATGGAAGAGCATGGACAGAAGCCTTTGAAAGACTCATAAGCAGGGTAACAAATATTTGCTATGTTGTGCACACTACATGATTCACAACTTTCTCACCCTTTAGCTTAGGTAATGCAAAATTTATAAAATTTTTATATTTAGCTATTTTAGCATTAGTCAGAAAAAGGATTCAATCTTAAAGAAATAATACGCACATTGAAAAATTATAATCATAAGAGAAGATGGCTAAATAATACTGATATTACTTTATTCTAGAGTATATTATATTTACGTCATCGATTTTTCTAATGATATACAGATTTAGCACTATCTCTGTCAAAACTCAAAGACTTCACAGGGAGGAAGACGCTTACAGTGATCAAATAATGTACTATATGTTATTTGTAATATTGCATATGGAGGTTGATTGTCAAATTCAGTTTTGGTTATTCAAGCATTTTGGAACAATAGGCCACTAGAAATTATTGTAGTTAACGTATCATGTGCTAGAATACTTGGCTTAGTTGGCTAACTTGATTGTTTATTTAATTATTAAATATATTCTCATTTTAGTTTTATTTCAATTTTTCATTGTGAATTGGATGAAAACAGCGGTAACTAGAATCTGGTTAATTTATATATATTTTTTTCCATACAAATACAGGTTTATTGGAAAGGAAAAATATAAAAAAAAAATCTGTCACAGTTACTGAAAGAAAAATGATTTATTGTTATAGAAGGATCTTCTGTCGGTAATTTGGTAACTTTGCCAAATTTTGAAACCCTGTTTTCGGCAGAATTTTTGTCGGTAATAAGCTAAAATCTGTCGATATTTTTTTGACAAAAAAAAAAGTCGGTAAAAAGTTATTGACAAATCTTTTACCGCTTTTTAATTTACATATGGAGCCAAGGATGGTGTAGAACTCTGATATGGGGGTGAGAAGAGCTTTACAAAAATGTGGTGTCAGGGACGAACTACTCGGACCCTCCGAGTTCCACACACAAAATGCACGGTCCGAGTAGCGTGCAGTTGGCGAAGTGAAGGCTGCAACTCGGACCCTCTGAGAACGCCCCAGGTCACGGACCGTCCGATTTCTCTTCAACCTATCGCACGGTCCGAGTTGTTCCAAAAGATGACACGCGTCGCGCTCATGCTTTACCCCGAACGGTGCCCTTGAAACCAACAAAGACCCCTCAACCTTCTCTCTCTCCATCCGAATTCAATTCAGTCTCTCTCACATTTCGCTCTCAGGGTCACCTTCTTCTCCCTTTCTCTGGTTGCTTTGCATGGTGGAGGAGAAACAACCATGCCAAAAAAATATAAGGTTAAAGATGTTGATCGATCTGAACTTCACATTATTCATTATCTCAATGATCCTGATTATGTAAGTTTTTTTAAAATTTTTTAAAATTTTTTTAATTTATTATGTTTATACTTATTAATGTTAGAAATTTAATTATTATGGTTGTTGTGAAAAATGCAGTTAAAGAATATAAATAGAATGATTATTACTAATTTTTTAAAATTTGTTAGATTTTTCAAAATTTTTTTTACAGATTTTTAATTATAAATATTATTATAGTGAAATTCCTTATTATTATTGTGGTCTGAAGACTTCCGAATGTAATAAAAAAAGAGAAGTAAACAGGGAATGGTTACTTATTATATTAATTAAGTGTAGAATGTAGTTTTTATTTTAATTTATAATTAATTTTTAGTATAATTATGTGGTTGGAACGAACGTTAATATTTAAATGTTTTTTTAAACAATTAAATATAACTGTTACTGATGGAGAAGTTGATGTTAATGTTATTGTTATTGTGAGATAGTGTTAATGTTGAATGATTAGTATGATTATTCTAAGTAAGGCATGTTAGATTTTTTGTTATGAGAATATATAAATTTTTTTAATTGTCGTAATTATTATTAGCAAGTTAATTATTATCGTTGTTAGAATGAGTGATGGCATATACTGGTTGTTAATATTTTTTATTATTGAGGGAAAAATGTTTAACAAATGAGTCGTTGATATTAAATAAAATTCTAGATGTTGTAATATGGTTGAGAATTTTGATTAGGAATATATGTATTAGTAATGATTTTTATTTGCAGTTGTGAATAATTTTAAGGATTAATTAAATAATTTTAGAAGTTAGAATAATTAGTTATATAAGGATTCAGTAAAATGATTGATGAAGGTAGGTTAGTAATTGTTGTTGTTTATCTGACTAGTAATTTGTTATTTTTTTTTTGTAGAAATTAAGAATATTGACATGTAACCACCCAGTTCCTCCGAATCGGTACAACGATAGGGTTGAGGAGCATCTACGAGTTACCGGTTTCTATCATGTCTCTCAGATTGGGATAGTGCAGTGTCAGAAAGCATTGGTAAATGCTCTAGTCGAACGTTGGCACCCAGACACACATACGTTCCACCTTCCCATTGGTGAATGTTCCGTGACTCTTGAAGATGTGGCTCTAATTCTTGGTCTTCCCACAGATGGTCTTCCAGTTACAGGAATGACAATGAGTAGTTTTGAAGCCATAGAGGCAGAGTGTTTGCTTCAATTTGGCGTTGCACCGCGTAAGGAGGACTGTAGATTTAGCTGCATAAAACTGACCTGACTGCGGAATTTAAAAGAGAATTTAGAATTGACCGATGAAATCAGTATACAAAGGTATGTGAGGTGCCACATTATGTTGCTGATTGGGACGATATTGTTTGGGGATAAGTCTGGGGCAGGCGTGCACTGGAAGTTTCTACCCTTGCTTCGTGATTTTGTCAGTATTGGACAGTATAGCTGGGGATCGGCATGCCTAGCACACCTTTACAGGGCCCTATGTAGGGCATCTCGCTATAACTGTAAGGAAATAGATGGACCACTAACACTTCTGCTCGGTTGGGCTTGGATCCGACTGCCATATCTATCACCGCTTCCTAGAGAACCCCGCAGCTTTCCACTAGCAAATAGGTAATATTATGTTACAATGTACCCGTTTATTGATAATTAAGATTCAGTTGAGCTAATTGAAAATATCATATTAGGTGGCGTAACTGGGAGCGTGGTGACCGACGATATAGATATCTGAAGTTAGATCACTTTAGGAAGGCCTTTGATGAACTTCAGGAAGGCCAGGTGCGTTTTGATTAAAGAAGTTTTAGTTTCGGGTTTAGGGTCTTTGACAAAACTATGCTGCATTGTTGTTGTTATTTGAATTGTGGGTTTTAATCATGAGTTTCCTTTATTTTTCCAGTTTGTCTGGGTTGCTTATGCTGTGGATCGTGTGGATCCGAACATAATTCCTCCTGAAATCTACATGCAATCGGTTGTATGGAGCGCTACAGTTTCGTTGGTGTCCTTTGAATGTATCGAGTGGCACGCCACCAATAGGGTCAGGCGCCAGTTTGGTTTCGTTCAGGGAGTACCTACTCAGGAGCAGAATCTGGATAAGGCGCATGGGGAGGTTCTGACTGGTCCGAAGAATCTTAACTGGGTCACAGCACCGAGTCATTCAATTTGGGTGATGCATTGGACAAACATGTATCACTACATTCTTTCTGAGCTTCCCATCCCTTCACAGCATCCATTGGATAGTTACATGAACTGGTACCGATCAAAATTTGGGAACCGCTTATCCTTGTCGAATCTTGTGGGTGAAGATAATGTGGGTAATGAGGATATGGGTGCGGGTAATGATGATATGGATGAGGGTAATCAGGATACCGATGAAGGTAGTCAGGATATGGATGAGGACAATGAAGAACATGAGCCACATATTTCACTTCCAAATCCGCTTCCACAAGAACAACCTCAGTCCTCAAATCCGTTTGTACCTCAGACACAATTCACCCCATCATTTCCAATGCAGCAACAATATTGGGGTATGTCACAGTTTGAGACAGGCGAAGGAGGTTCTTTTAGCCAGTTGCTTGGGTTCATGGCTACGGATGCCGCACAATCACAATATGGCCATCAGCCTGAGTTCATGCCAGGCAGGTATTCGTTGGATGCGAGGTATCCAGGCCATACCTCATCCGTTGCTTCCGGGGGGTTCGTATCTATTGATGACTCTAGTAGAAGTGAGGGTGGACGCGGTGTTCTCAATACTCAGAATCCTAACCGTCTTAACATGGGACTCATTGAGGAAGACACTAACACACTCGAACAAGAAACCGATGCTTATCTAGCAGACGACCCGGATGACGAGGCCGATGGTGAGGATGATGAAATTGAAGAGTTCGATGAGGATGAAGAATCTCGCAATGATGGTATTATGTTAACTATTTTGCTTTACATATTCGACAAGTTCTTTTTTTTTTTTTTTGTTTTCATACATAGCATCTTTGTGAGTGTGTTATCCTACTTGAATTGTGGTATCTATGTTGGTAATGAATATGGAATGTGCTGTATATACTTGTTTACTCAAAATTATATACATGTCAGGCAGACACTCCGGAGGACAACGTCAAAGGTTACAATCTGAGGATTGATCCGCCACGTCGGAGTGCCAATCGCTTCACTCCTTCTGTCTTCAAAAAAGCGGCCAAGAAATGCAAGAACTTTGTGAAGGATGTAAAGTGGGCGATGAGAAAGTAGTTGTGGAGTTATGTTTAGAGTAATTTGTATGTGTTGGACTTTGTATTAAGTAATTTGTATGTGTTGGATTCTGTATTGAGTAATTTGTATGTGTTGGACATTATGTATTAATTAGTTAGACTATGGTAAGTTTATATTGTATGTTTATTATCATCATGTTGTAAGGAACTTTTTGATGTATTAACCATCTGGGGTGTGTAATAATGTCTCATAAAATCTTAATATGTTCAGACAGATATTGATGTATCAATGTATCAAGCAACATATTATATAATGCTACAGATATGTGATAATACTAGATTGTCATAATTTATAAGGTTACATATAGCAGGTCATGAATTTGTGATAACTCAGATTGCTCATTCAGGTTATATTATACAACACCATCTTAAACCTATGAACCTAGGGGGCATCTCTGTTGGTATTTGAACCAGCTGCCTGACGGCATCTGCTACGACTATGTCCCTCAGCCCCACATAGCGTACATCGCCTGGGACAACGTAACATCCGCGTGTCCATCTCATTCAAAAAGCGCGTCATCCTGGGCCGACCTTTCGTGACCCGTCTCAGGTACGGATTTGGTATGAACCGAGGTCCATTATAAGCTGGCCATGTGGTAGGATTGCCTAGTGGCCGAAACCTTGCTCGGTACACCCGCCGCACTTGGTCCATCTTATACACATCATGCATATATAGTTGCCAATCCAGTCGCTGGTTGGCACAACATGCGAACACATGTCTGCATGGGATCCGGTCCACCTGGAACTCACCACAGTCACATCGAAGGCCACGTAGATCAACTGCAAACTCTAGCCCGCTCGTCATCTCACGAACCTCAAACACCTCATTTTGGCGGTCAAAGCAACTAACCTGGATGTTTCCTGATGCAAGTTGGTTTGCATGCAACTTCGAGGTCACGATATCAGAAAACATATGGCCAGCATTGATCCGGGCTTCCGCCTCCGTTCTTTTTCGGGTGAACAACTCCTTTAGTCTGTAGAATGTTGCCTTCACAAGAGCAGTAATCGGGAGATTGCGTGCACCCTTCAAAACTGAATTGATGCACTCCACTAGATTTGTCGTCATGTGACCCCATCGGTACCCACCATCGAAGGCCAATGCGTACTGTTCGCGAGAAATTCGGTTTAACCAATTTGTGTACGCTTCGCCACGTTCCCGTAACTGCTGGTAACGCACTTCGTACTCCCGCACCGTCCTTGAATATCCTGGTATATCACAACATATAGAGAGAAAAGTAATGGAGGTCAATAGAATTATTTAAGGAAGAATCTATTAATTATTTGCTTAAATTGAATAAATGGTTACCGATGTTGACGACCAATTTTTGGAGGTACGGGGCCTTGAACTTTCTCAGAAAATTCGACTCTATATGCCTGATGCAAAACATATGAAAAGCTCTAGGAGGTGACCAAGCTCCGTTACTGCGTTCCACAGCTGCATTGATGGACTCGTGCCTGTCCGATATTAGACCGACACCATCCCGAGTTACAACATGTTGACGTAGGTTACTAAGGAAAAAATGCCAAGCATCAGAAGTCTCTCCCTCCACAATAGCAAACGCAATCAAGGCGATATTGTTGTTGCCATCCTGTGAAACTGCCACAAGCAAACAACCCTTATACTTTCCGTACAAGTGAGTCCCATCCACCTGGACAATCGGCTTACAATGTCTGAATGCCCTAATACAAGGGTAATAACTCCAAAATACACGATGCAGAACCCGAATATCACCCACCAAGTCATCGCCTTGATATGCAGGCATAGTCTCAAAATGGACGACAGCAGATGGCTCCTTGTGACACATGGCCTCCATCCATATAGGCAACGCTTCATAAGAGGCTTCCCAACCACCAAATATTTTCTCTACTGCCCTTTGCTTAGCCAACCATGCTTTCCGGTAACTCACGGTGTAGTTGAACTTCGATTGCACTTCTGCTATAACCGATTTTACCTTTATGGAGGGGTCAGCCTCAACCAGTGGCTTTATTGCTTCTGCAATTGTGATAGAATCCAGCTTTGAATGGTCCTGTGAAATGGTGGCTCTGGTACAGGTGTGGCTACCATTATACCTCCTTATAACCCAACAGTACTTCCTGCTGATCAAGCTAACCCTGATAACCCAATCACACCCTGACCTATACTGTGTACACTTAGCATAAAATGTCAACGGCTCAGACTCATACACCCGGTAGTCCACGCTTCGTTGTATCGTATACTCTTTTATCGCCTTAATAACAGCTTCTCTGGAACTGAACTCCACACCAATGGCAAATTCACCATCTGCGACAATAGGAACTTCTGCTGCGACAACCACCATTGGAAAAAATTTCATTAATACACAGGTATTTCAAAACCGATTCTAAAGGTAAATCAAATTTCACTGCAACCAGTACGCTATAACTCCAGATTTTGCAACATGTTATTATGTCACTCTAAACAAAATAAGAACATCGGCAACAAATGTAAAAATTAGACCGGACCTCCCGGTTCGACCGGTAAACCAAACAAACCGGATCGGTCCTGTCCGGTTCATAGACTTTGAACCGTACAATGTTTCGAACCTGTTCAAATAATAACGTCCACAAACTCACGCATTTTGTAATAACCATATTATAGAGAATTTAATTATTATTTAAATTATTCATAACTTAATCACCGCATGAATAATTAATGGTAAATAAAAAGTAAATTATTAATAACTCAATCCATGACACCCTAAAAAAACACTAATACCACGATTACGTAACCTGCAGTCATATATTCCGGAAATTCCGGAGCATGCATGGCTTCCAAGTCCAACGCTTGCATGAATGATGGCTCCTCAAACGGCACTTCGTTTGCGAGTGCATTTGCCACTTCTGTCACATCTGGGGCCATAGTTCCGTCGCCTTGATCTTCATCTCCATCTGGACCAACAAATTCGTAGTTGCTTTCGAACTCTTCTTCACTGTCACTATTATACTCTTCCCGTAGAATATTCTGGTCAGCCTCAGATTGTTCAAACTCAACATACAACTCGAGGAACGAGATCTGAGACCGGTTTCCAATATACATTGAAAACATATCCTGCATGCTCGCTTCGTCCGTCACATATTTGGTTTGATACTGGATGAATCCACCAAACACCGGTACGGGATATCTGTATAGAATACAGGATATCTTTCTTGCCTTCTCAGAATTAATCTTTTCACAGATTACACATTTGAGTTCTTCAAATGAGATAACAAAAGGAATAACAACATCTAGTGGATTTTCACAAATAAATTTCACTCCTTCACTCGTTTGTAATAAAATCTGACCAAAATAATGTATTTTTAGTAATACTCTATCACTCATTTTTTTCACTCAACAAAAAAGAAGCATAAGCTTAGCCTTAGCAACTAGATTTTTAAAAGCAAAAGTGAAAAAACCCAGAGAGAAGAGGAGAAGAAGCAGCCGTTCAAGAAGGAGGAAGACGGCACTAAGCTCCCACCAGTTCACTTCACTCTTTTATATAAGCACCCTTAACGAACTCGCACCCTTCGACTAGGTTAAACTGAACGAATGTTTAAAAAAAAAAAGGGAAACGAACTCGGACCATCCGTGTTCCTAATACCCTTCCAGAAAACGTAGGGTCCGATTACATTGTGCCTCAATGCAACTCCTCAACTTTGAACTCGGACCATACGATGTGCAATGAAATTACCTACTAAGAAAATCGTAGGGTCCGATTTCAACCATGCAAAATTTTTCCCTTCCAACACTAATCGGACCGTGCGATTAGTGACTCAAAAATTAAATACAAAGAACACGCACGGTCCGAGTTCCTCTACATCACACTGACAAAAAAACTGTCCCACATATTTGTCTAGTTTCCCACAAGTCCATATCCAGGCATAGCACACACATGGCTTCCATTTCCATAAAATTGAACCGACAGATAAATTTTGTCAATAAATTCATCGGTAATATAAAATCTGACTATAAAGATAAAGAAATTTGTTGGTAAATTTATCTATTTAAACTTTTTTTAATAGTGTAAATTAGTGATAATTATTTGGTTGATTCAAAAAAATAATATAAAATATGTTTATTATTATAATTTTTTTAAATAAATTATTTATTAAAAATATATCTCTTGAATTTTCTATCCAAACACAATTACTTTTTATAGTAGAAAGTATAAAAAACTAAGGGTGAAACTAATTACACACTCTTTAATTACTAATAACACAATATTAATGTTATCTTACCAAAATATCTTTGTGTCTGTTTTTGAAAAATTCTCTTAGTGCCCATTGATTATAATAATAAATATACACATATTTTAATGATCGTGTCACTGATTTAAAAAAACTATCCTTACTTCTCAATGTATAAACCTTTTTAAAATAAAAACATGACTAATTATCCAAATTAGTCCCAAAAATTTTAGAATTGGACATTTTAGTCCCCAAGAAAAATTAATACACAGATCAATCCCTAAGGTTTTACTCCAGCTGACAAATCAGTTCCCAATTCATTTTTCGACAGAGTAATTACCCAGATCAGTCCCCAAAGATTTTAAAAACGGACATTTTAGTCATAAAAAAAACTAATGTACAAATCAATCCCCAACGTTTCTCTCTGTTAGACATAATAGTCCTCCATCTAAAAATAAAATAAAATAAAATAATAATTATTATTAATTGTACAATAATATTATACTATATTTTTGTATTTTTTAGAAAAAAATAATGATAAATTTATTCATTAAATTTATATATATAAATATATATATATATATATATATATATATATATATATATGTAGTCACTCAATAATAATAATAATAATAATAATAATAATAATAATAATAATAATAATAATAATAAAATTATTAGAGATTATTTTACAAGAAATTCAAGGTTAAAATCATTTGATATTTTTGTATTTAATATAATCAAAAGATGTACTATTTTAAGAAATATGTTTGTATTAAAAAAATATGTATTTAATATAAATCTAAATTAAAATATTTTCTTTTAATACATATTTTTTAATACAAACATATATTTTTTTTACATAGGACATCTTTTGATTATATTAAATACAAAAATATCAAATGATTTTAACCTTAAATTTCTTGTAAACTGATTTTTAATAATTTTATTATTATTATTATTATTATTATTATTATTATTATTATTATTAAGTGACTATATATATATATATATATATATATATATATATATATATAAATAAGAATTTAATGAATAAATTTATCATTATTTTTGTCCAACAAATATAGTACAATATTATTGTGCAATTAATAATAATAATTATTTTACATAGGACTATTATGTCTAACAGAGAAAAACGTTGGGGATTGATTTGTACATTAGTTTTTTTTTGGGACTAAAATGTACGTTTTTAAAATCTTTGGGGACTGATCTGGATAATTACTCTGCCGGAAAATGAACTAGAGATTGATTTGTCTGCCGGAGTAAAACTTTAGAGATTGATTTGCGTATTAATTTTTTTTAAAAACTAAAATGTCCGATTCTAAAATTCTTGAGGACTGATTTGGGTAATTATTCTAAAAATATTTTGACTTCTCTTTCTTAAAGATTAAATTACATAAGTAATTACCAAAAAGGCAATTTGTTTACCCATTTGGCCGTTTGAATGAAATAAGTCATTATAATGGTAATTGTAATTTAAAATTTTTCTACTAATCATCGGTGGTTATCCTATAACGTTTCTTTAAAAGAGGATTATTTCATTAGTAGAAATTCTACGTTCTTTAAAAGCTAAATTAATATTTTCTAATGCTCACAAACTCATAAATTTGATAACCTTTTTAGCTTGTTCGTGTATTTAGAAAAAAAAAAATTTAAAAACACAATTGATACGTGTTTTAAAAGTTTATAGTATAAAGTGTTTATTATTTAGTAATTATTATTTTATACTTTTAGAATGTTAAATTTAAATTTATGTATTTTAATTTATTTATGTTGTAGATTTATATTGGTAGACTTAAAATTTGTTATTTTAACCTAATAAAATATTATAAATAATTTCTAAACTATTATATGTTTTATATGTCTTATTCTTAGAGTTGGAAATGAGTCGAGCTAGACCAAGTTTAAATTCGACTCACAAAAATTAAGCTTGGCTCACAACTCGACTTATTAACGATCAAGTCTATTTTGTAAGCTCAAACTCGACTCAATGAAAGTTTATGAGCTAGATCGAGCTCATGAGCTGGCTCAAATAATAGAAACATAATATATAATTATATAACAATAAATTATAACTTATATATATATAAAAAAATGACTATAAAATTTTAAATAATTAAGAACATATATATATATATATATATATATATATATATATATATATATATATATATATATATATATACGCATATCTTATATGCATTTAATCTATACTTTTAATATTTTATATATAATCGAGCCAACTTAGGAGCTAATAAACTGAACTTATCCAAGCTCAAGCTCGACTCATTTAATTTATGAGATCAATTTTAGGCTTAAGTTCGGCTCACCAGCTTACGAGTTCGGCTTATCAAGCTATTAACAAGTCGACCTCGAGCTGACTCATGAGCTGACTTGACTCACGAGCTGACTTGACTCACTTCCAAAGTTATTCCAACATTGAATTCATCAATAATATGATGCTCATTCAAAAATGTAATTGTATGTCATACCCTTATTTTTGATATATTATTGTGCTTGATATGAATATCTTACTTTAATGGAATTCTTGAAGTTATAATTGTTTTGTCATCCTCAAAAGGAGGAGATTGAGAAATCTTAAAAAGTATATCTTTGAAATAGTTATCTCAAAATCTATTTTAACGAACTTAAAACTATCTTGCGATCAACTTAAATGTACTAACATATTTATCTGTTGTATATAAGTCCAAAGACTTAAAAAGCTTTGAAATTGTTTTCATTTCAGATCGAAAGAAAATTTCTCCATGATTTAACCCACCATTTTTGTGCATTCTTTCTCAACTTCAGAAGGCGGTTGCAGTATCATTGCTCGACGTAGAATGATGAAAAGCCATGGGGGCGACTATAGTAAAGGGAAAGAGAAAGAAAGCACGTGCATCATGTTTTGCATCTGTCCACCTTCTCGTCTCTTCTCGGCACTTGTCTACCAGCGCCTCTGTTCCACTGTTGTGTCTTTGCCCAGCCGTCACTTATGCTTCTACTGGCATGGACGTGTTAGAATTTCGATGGAGATTAAGGGTGGAGAGAAAATCCATGAGAAAGAGATTTGTTACTGTCTATTTTAACTAGAAGCAACAACATTGTGCATAATTGCATATATGGAGAAAAAGTAAGTGAATCCCGCTAGAGAGCCAATGGAATATTTATACAATGTGTATAATGGGTTATGAGTTAAAAAATGAGAATCTCGTTAGGGAGCCAATGGAATATTTGTACAATAGGGTAAAGTATACTTTTTATCCTTGAAGTTTGGAAAAAGTTTAAAAAATACCTTTAAGTTTTATTTTATTTCAATTTTGTCTCAAAAGTTTTCGATTTGCATCAAATATACCCTCAATGGCTAAATTTTCAAAAAATTTAAGACCAATTTAACAATAATACATGAAAATTATACTTGATTTATTTGTGTTGAGGGTTATTCTTATGAAATTGTTGTTAAATTGGTCTTAAATTTTTTGAAAAATTAGTCGTCAGGAGTATATTTGATTCAAATCGAAAATTTTTGGGACAAAATTGAAACAAAATAAAACTTAGGAGTATTTTTGAAAATTTTATCAAACTTCATGGATAAAAAATATATTTTACCCTTGTACAATATGTACAATGGGCTATGAGTTAAAAAATGAACATCAACCATCCATCTGGGAAGCTTAAGCTGATTTTGGAGTTCACCAAGAATCGAACTCTTGACCTTTCGAATTTAGAGCTTTAATACCATGTCATGAAATTACTCATCCCAAAAGTATATATACGAGAGTGAATGAAAGTGAGGGAGAGAAAAGTAATTTTAATAGAAAAGTAAAAAAAATTGGCTAAATTTTATATAATTAAATTTTGATACACTGTGAGTGTAAGTAATTTTATACGTACATTATGAATTTCATATCAATAAAAATAACTATTTTTCACATTGATAACGTGAATAGTCATTCAAAAAAATAAATATGATTGTACAAAATATATATATATATATATATTGTTTATGTACTACTTTGATAGCTGATTGTCGAAGAAAATTTGCTTAATTAACAAAATTCATACAAATTACAAAAACTGTATTCAATATGGTAAAATATAAGGTACAGATCAAAGTTTAAAGATATGCTATGTGGCAAAATATAAACCATACATTCTAAAGCCACACTTTTCACTTAAACCGTAACTCTTCACAAAGAAAAGCGTCACCTAATGGAAAAAAATAAATTAGAAGATTTAAGAGAAGAAATAATTAAATTATCAAAATTAATAGATCAACAATTAATGATTTTAACCAATGTTAATTGTAATGACACCGAATTCTTAAAATCAATATAAAACGATTTTTCTCAAAATCTTTATTTTACTATAAGTTTTATTGAAGGACTTCAAAAACCTGAAAAAACTTATTTTTCACACGGAACTTCTAAAAAATGCTACCATGGAAATGATTCCCCACATCTTTATCATACTTTTAACTCACAATTAAATTCTATAGTAGATATGCTTGAAGAAATATTAATATCCATAAAATTTCAAAGAAATAAGGAAAAAGAGAATCCCAAAGAAGAAAAATTCTAAAATATAATCAACATAACAGACTTAAAAGTAAAACCACCATTGAAATTATGAATATTGAAGAAAAATTAGAAGAAGTTACAATGCTTTTTAAACAATTAAAAATGGCTCAAGAAAATAATATTATGGAACATGGTTTTCAAATAGAAGAAGAATTAGTAAATTCTGAAAATATAGAAAATGAAGAACACATTCTAGATTATTCAAGTGACGAAGAACCAGCAATTCCAATACAAGTAAAAAATGAAGCTGGAACATCTAAGGATAATCAATCTCAATTTAAATGGGAAACAGGTTTTGATAATTATGCTTTTAAAAAAGGGTTTACAAATAAAGATTCAAAATATACAAAAATACCATCAAAATATGTTCCTAAAATCCAAGAAATGGAAGGAGAAAGAATGCTCGATTTAGACTGTAAAAAGAACGAAAAAGAAATTTTCGAAAATTGGTTGAATTCCTTTTTATTAGAAGCCTTTACTAATCCAAAACTTAGTGAATTGTCTGAAAGAGATATTTTAGAAAGGAAAATAATAATAAAAATAAAAGACAAAGAAATAACTATTGCCCAAATAAAAAAGAAAATTGTAAATATTGGTATTGCCAAGAAAAAGGACACTATGCAAATGAATGTCCGAAAAAGAAGGATAAAAAGGATCTTACTAAACAAATAGAAATTGCTAAGTCTTGTTTCATGGAACCTTTAGAGGAATCTGATGATAACTTAGACTATATTTTTGAATATGTCTCGGAAACAGACTCAGAGACTGAGTAATAATGCTACATTTATTACTATAAAAATAACAGAAAAGTTTATAAATGCTTTCATAGATTCTGGAGCAACACAATGCTTTGCTAGTTCAAACATAAAACTTGATTGGAAAAAATTAAAGAAACCATTAAGAGTTAGAATAGCTGACAAATCAATACATAAAATTGACCAAAAAGCAGAGATGGTTGAAATTTTTATTCAAAATTATAGGTTCATTGTTCCATCTATATATATGTTAGATTCTGGAATGGATTTTATCATAGGAAATAATTTTTTAAAGCTATATCATCCATTCATTCAAGAATTAACATATATAGTTTTAAAAGCTCCACACGATTCTTCAATAAATCAAAAATCAAAACGTATAAAAATACCGACTACTACTATAGATAAGATCTTAAAATTTAAAATATTTTCTATATTAGAGACATGTTATTTAAATTTATACTTTCAGATAAATATCCCAAAAAATAATCTTGAAATAAAGATAGAAGAACTTTTGGATGAAATTTGTGCTGAAAATCTTTAGATATTAAAAATACAAATAGCGAATTAGTAAGTATTAAATTAAAAGATCCTACAAAAGAGATAAATGTTCCAAATAAAATTCCTTATTCCGCAAGAGATAGAGAAGAGTTTTCACTAGAATGTAGAGATCTTTTGGAAAAAGGAATTATAAGATTAAATAAAAGTCCTCATGCGGCTCCAGCCTTTTACGTCGAAAACAATAATGAAATTAAAAGGGGAAAACGAAGAATGGTTATTAACTATAAGAAGATGAATGAAGCAACTATTGGTGATGCTCATAAGCTTCCAAGAAAAGATTCTATTTTAGAAAAAATCAAAGGAGCAACTTGATTTTCATCTCTTGATGCAAAATCAGGATATTGGCAACTTCGTTTAGACGAAGAAACAAAGAAATTAACTGCTTTTACTTGCCCAACAAAAGAATCAACAAGTGTGTTGCTCTATGAATGGAATGTATTACCATTCGGATTAAAACAAGCCCCAGGTATTTATCAAAGATTTATGGAAGAAAATCTAAAAGAATTAAATGAATTTGTTTTAGTGTACATTGATGATATACTAATTTTTACAAAACAGGATAGAGAAGATTATCTTCAAAAATTATTAATAGTTTTAGAAAGATGTAAAGAAAAAGGATTAGTTCTTAGCAAAAAGAAAGCAAGAATAGCAAAACAAGAAATAGAGTTTCTTGGATTAATTCTATCCACTCAAGGAAAGCTAAAACTTCAACCAAATGTCCTAGAAAAGGTAAATTTATTTCCTAATAAAATAGAAGATAGAAAACAATTACAAAGATTTTTAGGGTGTATAAATTATATTTCTGATCAAGGATTTTTAAAGAATATAACAGAATACACTAAAAGCTTATTTCCAAAAATAAGTACTAAAAAAGAATGGAAATGGGATGAAAAAGATAGTATGCAAATTCAAAGGATTAAAGAATTATGTGAAAAACTTCCAGAACTTTATATTACAGAAGAAAATGACTACTTAATAGTAGAAACAGATGCTTCAGACATAACCTGGTCAGGATGTCTAAAAGCTAAGAAAGCTATAAAAAGTTTGGAACAAGAAAAAGAATCACTAGATTCTAAAGATTCCCCAAAGGAATTACTTTGCAGGTATATTTCAGGGACTTTTACTCCAACAGAACATAGATATACCACTCATGAAAAGGAAACTCTAGCAGCAATTAAATCTCTTAAGAAATGGAAAATTGATTTACTACCCAGAGAATTTACATTAAGGACAGATTCAAGTTACCTAACAGGTTTCATACGATATAATTTAAAAGTTGATTATAATCATGGACGATTGGTAAGATGGCAATTATTTTTGTTACAATATCCAATAAAAATTGAATATATTAAGGGTGACAAAAATGTTATTGCAGATACATTAACAAGAGAATGGAGTTCGTCTACAACGCATTAGATTAAGAAATTCAAAAATATGAGCAAGAACTCGAAAAATGCAAGCATTGTCAGCAAATAAGAACACAGATCCAATCTCTCAAGAAGGCCATCGAAGCAATGAAATCAACACAACAAGCAAAACCATCAGAGTTCAGCCAGCTAAGCGTGGTGGACAAATCAGGAGAAAAAATTTCAGAAAATAAAACAATTGCTGAAATCATTAAAAAATCCACCCAAGATAAAAAATATTATGTAATTTATAATGGCCCAATGAAAGGAGTATATGATGCCTGGGAAAAAGCAGCACCATTCACACATCAATCAAGGATAATTCATAAAGGAGGGTTTCTAACACTGGAAGAGGCAAAGGAATCCTTCAGGGAATATGAAGCTCTCCATCCAGAGCAAACCTTAAAAAGAGCAGATAAAGCTCCAATTCAAACCCAGAGAACAGGGATAATAAGAAACATTCTTACAAGGGCTGAAATCAAGGAAAAGAAAAGGGACTATAGATCAAATCTCAGAGAAACCCTTAACATAGTCCTGAATTGGACTGAAGAAAAAAGGGCAATTTTGGGATATTATCCTATTGCCAAAGAACAGCTAACAAAGCTGGTTATATTCCCAGATGCTTCCCCATCTGACACCTATCAGTTTTTTCAATATGGATTAATTGATACAATTTTAATTTTTAATGATCTAAAAATTATTAGTGAGTTTCCTGCAGGATTCGTTGATTTAAAAATATGATTGACAATATAAATCCAAGGGATATATCCCTAAAATTTACAAACAGTCAACCTATTTTTAATGAAGAAGAAGAATGCTTGGTTCCAGCACACCAAGTAATATTCATGTCCGTCTTCCCAGAAAATTTTTAACCAATTGATCAGATTCAAGATTTAACGATTTACAGTCATGAAGGTTAGCCAGCACATTAGCAAGGGTCTTTGAAAGAACTCAAAAAATAACGAAGGAATCTCACACAAGAATTAATTATAAAAGTAGAAATACTCTGCTTGTGTCCAGTAAAAGAAATGAAATTGAAGAAAGAGAGATGAGACTCTTGGTGGAATTTGAATCAGCATTCTACAACTTATCTGGACTTTTAGAAAAGCTCCCTGAAGGGATAAAGAGGAATCTCTGCTATTTGATAAAAGACAGAGAAGACCACAAGTGCCAGCTATGTGCCTCAGAGATATCTGAAGAAAGCAATAATGAAACGGAATCAACTCACATGATGAAGGAAGGAGACAATGCATCTGAGGGTCACATGATAAAAGAGGAGGACAGTGCATCTGAAGCATCTCTCAACATTATTGCATAGTAACGTAAGCACTTAGGTCATAGAGCACCAACAATGTAGCTGGTGAAAAAGAACAAACAATGACGTAAGCAATGACGTCATAAGAAGGGTAAGGATGGGAATTGTCCATCAAACCCAACTATTATAAATAGGTTGCTTAGGCAATTGTAGAAGCATCAGACAATAGAAAGCAGGAGGCTAAGAGTACTCATATGCTAGGAGAGCAAGGAGGAAGCTGCCAAGGCGATTCTATAGTCTGAAGAAGAATCCCCTTAGGAAAAAATAATTCTAAACTCCCCTCTGGAGTTAGCATCTACAATATCCCCTCTGGAGATAAAAACACCTTATGTAAAAGATACTAAATAAAGGAAGTTTTTCTCCAGAAAGGTACATCTTCATCCTAGTCTTTCATTTATGAATTATTTAGAAAGTTTAGAATTAACAGAAGAATCTGATTATTATAGATTAACTGCTTTATTAGATAATGAAAAACAGGCTGTTCTAAAAACAGAATTAAATCTCAAATCAAATGAAAATTTTAATAAACAAAATCTCTTAAAAGAAGTTTTTAATAGAAAAAATATAATATACTATGGAAAAATTCAACTTGAAGCCCCTATAAAGATAAAATCCGCCAATGGAGAACTTGAAATAGCTTTGATAAATGATGAAGAATTGAGTAAACAGATTGAGAAAATTAAGGATCAACAAAAAAGATCTAAAATTGGATGGATTCATATTAGTACTATACAAGTCTTAATCAAATCTACATATATGAAAGGAATTAATTCACCAATAAGCTTAGCAATCTGTGACAAAAGAATTATTGATGACCCAATAGATCAAATAATCGGAATTGTTCATGGAAACCTGGCAAATGTAAATTTTAAATTCAACGCCCATCTTGGATATGCTATACCTTTATCAACTGAAAACCTTGGTAGATCTATAAGTTTGGCTTATAAATTTCACAGAAAGAATCTAATGGAACAAGATGATGAACCATTTTCGATTACATATGTTATAAATTATGCTTTAACAAATAGCCATCATAGTATAATATTTAAAAACAGAGAAAGAATTTATGTCGATGAATTATTTCAGAAAATTGTAAAAACAAAAATACCAAAATATAAAGCTATTGAAAACCCAGTTCTATTATTAAAAGAACCATCAGGAAAATTAGTTTCATCGAATTTTCAAATAAGAGAATCTAAAATTAATAGCCCTTTAAGTTTATCTAAGTTAAAAATTAAAGAAGAAAATTCTGAAATAAAAGAATTAACAAAAAAGGTCGAAAAGTTAAATGAAACTCTAAACACTAAATTATGACAATAAATAAAGAAGAAATATATGTAACTTATCAAGGCAAGAAACAAGAGCTCTTTGAAAGAGAAAATCGTTTAAATTATTTACAGTTTTCTGAAATAAATCAAAGAGCATTTAAAGCTCTAAAAATAATCTATGACAAGTTGAAAAGAGAAGTTGAAGAGCTAGAAAAATTAATAGAATCTCTAGAAAATAGTGATGAATCGATGATAGAATTTGCAGAAATTCTAAGATAAATAATGAAGCATACAAAGATTGAAAGACCAGAAAACAAAATAAAAAGAAAAAGGGCGAAAAAATTAAAAAGTAAAATAAAAGAGTATAAAAGGGTATTAAATAATCTTCAGTTCGAAATTAATGACCTTATAATAAAAAGGATAGAAATAAGAATAAATATAAACAAGTTAGAGTTAAACTTAAAAAATTTATAAATGCCTGAAAAACCATATTATGACTTAAAAGAATTAAAATTGTTAAAAGAAAAAATGGAGAACGAAGTCGAAAAATTAAAAAGATATTTAGAAACAACAGAAAGTGTAGAAATAAAAGAAGTTTTTGAGGATTTAAGAAATTATATTAAAGAAAAAGACAAACAGGTAAAAGATTTTATATACAATAATCCATGCAAAAAAGAATATTATAAACTAAAACAAGACTGAAAAATTATAAATGAAATCAGAATTATAAAAACTAGTAATAGTAGAAATAGTCAATACTTTTATGAATTTATATGAAAGAGTTAATAGAAATTTCGAAAAAGAAATTAAAAGAAGAAATATGGCTTTTAAAAATTGGTATCAGAGCCAAGTTAACGATTA
The DNA here is from genome assembly GCF_003086295.3 of Arachis hypogaea. NCBI lineage: Eukaryota > Viridiplantae > Streptophyta > Magnoliopsida > Fabales > Fabaceae > Arachis > Arachis hypogaea. The sequence continues at coordinate 23,175,704 of NC_092054.1, forward strand.
AAGGTAACACTTTCTCTTTAAGCAACACTTTTAGTGACACGCTTTTCAGCCACAAAAAGACAAAAATCTATATATATCCATCTGTACACTAGATGGACCCATATATTCAATATACACTGCTACAGAAGTGCGTGTTATTGGTGGCCGATCCAACAATGCGTCACGCAATTAAGTTACGGACGACTTGGCCATCGCTATTTAGGGGATGTCATCGTTAAAATCAAATTTTTGATGGCATTATTTGAGCATTAATCTTACTAAAACTAGACTGTTGATAAAGTTTTGCGCCACCTTGACGCCAAGTGACACGCGTTTATGTTACTGATGCCACTCATTATCAACTGTCAGGTCGTCACTACTCTATTATAAGGTATAATTAATTACTAACGGCCAGATCTGACCATTGGTAACATAAAAATAAATTATTTTATTTATTTTATGGGTTTAGCTAATATGTGTCCTTAGGTAAGGACACATGATAAGTTTACTATTAATAAATAATTTTAAATATTTTTACTTAATGAATACAAAATAAATGTATTAAAAACTTAAATTTTTTATATTTTTAATAATTTTTTTTATTTTGTAATCTTAATTTATGTTTTAGGATATATGATAGATAAACCCTCATTTTATTAATAAATTAAAATAAACATCATTGTTTACTAATGACTAATGAAATTTTTTTTTAATATTTTTAATATAACGTTAATAAATTAATGATAGTCAGGCCGTCGACAAATTTGTCGTTTGAAAAATTCCATTTTGGAATGTAATCCTACCTGTCGGCAAATGATATTTAATGAAATGTCGTGTTTCGTGGTAAACCTTATTATTAACGGCCTTACCATAAAAAAGAATAAATGACCATTTGTACTAATGAGAGATGAAAATGCTGACATTTGTACCCATGAAAGCTCGAAACTAATCTTGTACCCATGATAGATGCTGTCCGTGTGACAAAAGTGCCCTGGCTTGGATCTGAGTTTGGTTCGTGGGTTTCCGAACCTACGTGGCACTCCCAACCCCCCCAAATCTGAGCCAACCATTCACCATCATCATCTTCATCTTCTTCACCATCACCATCACCATAACCTCCATAACCTCCATCACCATCACCTCAGCACCGCCACAGCCACCTCCCTTCACCACAACCTCCGGCGACAACCCACACCGCCGCGCCCCTTTCTCTTCTTCTTCCCCTCTTTTCACCTCCGCTGAGCCCAGAAACCACAGCGCCATCTCCTCCTCTCCACCAAACAGCCGCGACACCCAACCTTCTCCGCAGCGTCCTTATGGCGTTCCAACCCGTCACCACTCCCTTGTCCGAACCCTACCTCCCCCAAAGCTCCCAGCAGCATCAGACAAGCCAAAATTTTTAAACAGCAGCATGAATCAAAACAGCAAAATTTTCAAACACCAGCATGAATCAAAACAAACCTAAATCCACTAACATGCATTTCTAACTAACCAAATTAAACAAAATGAACTAAAAGTAATACAATGAAAGAAACAGAACTCAACAAATGAAAATGGGAACCTGTGAAGCAGAGAATGAACAGGTGAAGGGAAGATGATGGCTGAATTGGCTGGGGCAGAAGCGACGGCCTGGTAGTGGCACTGCTTCAATTGCAGCAGCGGAGAGTGAACGCAGCCATGAAACAGAGGAAAACGGAGGGGATGAAAGACACAGGGGCTGCACCCTGTTCTGGTCGTTCCATGGGAGAACGGAAAACGGGGATGGAATCGCGACGGTGCTAGGCTGGTTCGCGATGGTGAGACGGGATGACAGAGAAGGAAGAAGAAAGGGGAAAAGGGGCTCATCGTTGGTGTCGCTGTGGCTCGTCGACGGCGCGACGGTTCGGCCAGTGAGAGAGAGGGAGGAGAAGGTGGCCGGTTTATTGGTGTGGCTGAGGAAGACAGAGAACACGCAAAGGGGAGAAAAGAGAAGAGGGTTGCGGTGGCTCGTAGAGGCCGACGGTGATGGAGGTTGGCGGAGCTAGGGTTCGGACAGGGGAGTGGTGACGGGTTGGAACGCCGTAAGGACGCTGTGGAGAAGGTTGGGTGTCGCGGCTGTTTGGTGGCAGACGAAAGGAGACCCAGGAATGGAGAAGGTGGCCGCTGCCGCTTTGGGCTTTGGTGGAAAGGAGGAGCTGGCGCTGTGGTTTCTGGGCTCAGCGGAGGTGAGAAGAGGGGAAGAAGAAGAGAAAGGGGCGCGGCGGTGTGGGTTGTTGCCGGAGGTTGTGGTGAAGGGAGGTAGCTGTGGCGGTGCTGAGGTGATGGTGATGGAGGTTATGGTGATGGTGATGGTGAAGAAGATGAAGATGATGATGGTGAATGGTTGGCTCAGATTTTTGGGGGGGGGGGGTTGGGAGTGCCATGTAGGTTCGGAAACCCACGAACCAAGCTCAGATCCAAGCCATGGCACTTTTGTCACATGGACAGCATCTATCATGGGTACAAGATTAGTTTCGAGCTTTCAGGGTACAAATGTCAGCGTTTTCATCTCTCATGGGTACAAATGGTTATTTATTCGTAAACATAAAACCTAAATTTAAAACGGTGCACCTCCCTCATCCTTCCTCATTTTAGCATATCTTTCTCTCTATCTAAAAACACTCTCTTTCTCACCAAAACTTCTCTCTAAGATTTATCTGTTGTCGGAATTCCGTTCAAAATTCTGACACCACCATTGTATTTGTGGGAGTTTCTATTCAATTTAATCAGTTTAATTTTTCTTTTTACGTTATTTTTCCAATCATTTTGAGTATCCTTAATTTTAACTCTATGTGTATAGTGTCTAACTATTGTAATTTGTTGCAGGTTTTCCACCACAATTGGAGATTGAGCTTGCTACCACGACATGTATTGTTTGTGTTACTGCTGTTTTTGAGGGATCCCTTAGATAATTTGTCCAATTAGGTTGGTCTTTATTGTAATTTATTATGTTTTGATTGTTATTAAACTTTATAAATATTGTAATTGTAAATAATTTAATTCAAGTGAAAACATATTTTAACATGAAAATTTTTATTTTTTCCAATTATGCATGTTCAGGATAAAAACCTTAAATCCTAGGATAGATTTGTAATGTTGGAGGCGAAATGATTCTGTGCGGGGATATAGAGATCCTTTTAGTTTGTTTGTTATGGGGTTTGTTTGTGTTTACTCCGTACTTGTTTGTGGGGTATAAAGTGATTAGAATGGTTCGGATTAACAAAATAAATATTTTTTGCATGTTGATGGTTTATGTTGTGTTATATTTTGTTGAATTTATGAATACACGATTGGGGTTGGTAATTGAAAAATTTGGAGTGTTGTAATTGCTAGGAGCCTCCAGGACCGTCGTTTACAAAGAGTCCGATCTAGACCAGTTGACTAATACGGTCACGAACATGTACTCTTTCATGAATGAGAAGCTAGGGAGTGACTCGTCCAGCGGTGCCTTAGCCATGCTGCCTCTTCCGCCACCTAGACGTCCTCCAAGGCATTATCTGGTCTTCAACCGCCGACGCCATCAGCACAAGCAACAACTTCCAGGATCTTAGGATGGAGCCAACGACGAAGGCGACGCCTTCATCTCAGATGATTACATGTAGTTATTTGTATTTTTAATTATGACGATATTTTTCTATTATGTTGTTTTGATGTGTTTTAGTTTTGAATAATCTTGTAAATTTACTATTTATTCGTTTTCAACTTGAATAAAAAATCTTTTATATCTTTTATTGTCTGTATTAAAATTTAATCGTATAACATGTATTTAAATAAATATGTTTTCAAATAAACATTTAAGGACCTGATTATGTATATAAGTTGTTGGTAAATTATATTTAAAAGATAAAAAATTTTTTTGAGGCTTACAGACAGAGTCATTAATAATATCCAATTAACATTTTATGTTTTTTTTACCGTTAGTATTACCGACGGCCAATGAAAAAAATATATTTCCACGTCTTATTTTACCGATAGTACGGAATCATCAGTAATATTGATCGAAATTTACCAATGGTAGCTTTAAACCGTCAATAAAATTAATTATCGACGCCTTAACTGTCGATAAAATTTGCGTCTCCTGTAGTGATAATATAAAATATTTATTTTCGTATTCTTTATTTTAAACATTTTTTTAAAAAAACCTTAATCATATAAATATGTTATTGTTGGGTATTAGAATAATAGAACAATATAACTTAATTAAAATTTGAGGATGAAACATGAGATAGAAATGAATACAATAATTTTATCTTTCTAGATAATTTTAAAAAAGATGAAATATACTTTTTGTTCCTAATATTTTCAAAAAGTTTTAAAATTAATCGTAACTTTTAATTTGATTCAATTTTATCTTTTATATTAATTTTTTGTCAGTAAAAAACTTTTCTTCCAATTATACCCTTATCACATACTCATCAACACATCATACTATCTTTTCTCATTTCTCCTCATTTTAGCAACCTCTTTCTACTTCTATCATCTCCATCAATATCCTCTCTTTATACCTTCTTCACTACATCGCCACTCACTCTGCCTCCACCACCCACTTCTATCATCAACATTATCCTCTCATCTCTCTAATCTCCATCACCACACCTTTCTCACACTATTGCCACTCACCCACCTCCACCAAGCCCACCTTTGAGGAAGAGAACCCAAGCTCAGCATGTCCACTATCTTCTCTATCCTCCTCTCCCTCTCCTGATCCTTTCGCTATCCGCCATATCTTCGCTGAAATCAACCCTAACGACAATAGCATCCTCCACAAGTTACGAAAAGGACTTGATGACCCTAAGCTCCTTCCATGGCCTGAAGATGGAGGCAACCCATGTAGCACTCCTTGCTGCGACTACATCTTGTGCGACAGAAACAAATTTGCTCAGATTCAAGCCAAGAATCTCAATCTCTCTGGTTCCTTGCCTACCACCTTCAACCAAATTACCACACTCACCAACGTTGACCTCCAGATTCTCTACCATTAGATTGCTTCAACGGTCTCGATAGCTTGGAGGTTCTTACATTGGATCACAACAACCTCAATACCACTTGTTCCTGTCTGGAACTAGGCTCTAAGGTATAGGTCGTTTGCAACCAGAAGAGTACTATCGGCATTGTCCCCCTGTGTGCTGCACCACGAATTCCTCCTTCGTCCGAGCAATGTGGAGAACCTGCAAAATGAACTCCGATACTTAAGTCAGTTCGTGATCTCGAAAAATAATCATAATATTCGTAGAGCTCTGTTTTGTGATTTGTATGTTGCGTGTGCTAGGTCGTTCGTGTTTTGCTATTTATCTTTAAAAAGTGCGTTGGTTGTAATTCCGAGATTCTTGGGACTTGAACCGAGGTGTATCGCGGATCCCTTTCTTTTAGTTTGGCTCAACCGACTTTGACCTAGCAGTTCTGAGGTATAACGTCGGCCTGAATTGTCTGGATACAGATCACAGCCCCCAAGCTTGACTTGCTGATGTCGGTAGCAAGTTGAGCTTTTGTTTGAAATTTTGATGTTATACCTATTTTACTTCTATCCCCAAGCTCAACATGGTACCGATATCTTTGTTACTAGAGCTTTTGATGTTTGACACTTAATGTGCATTTATTGTTTTAGGGGGGCATGAAGGCACATTTTGCAATAAATGATTAGTGGGGTATTGGTTCGAGGTAATCATGGCCGTTAAGTTATTGATGACCTGAACAGTTTTTTAATATGATGGCCAGGAGTAATTGTTGAAGTTGATCGTGCGATAGTGTTTATTAAACTTAAAATCTCTTCAGTTTACTTGGGTTGGAAAAAGGTCTTTGGCGTACTAAAAAGAAGATGATAACGAAAGGTTAGTCTTTTTCACTTGTTCTCTGTTCTTTGTTCTACTTAGTTCTAGCCATGAAAAAACCACAAGACAAAGTAGTAGAGATTAAGGATGATCTGTACAAATGGGTGCATGCAGATGTTAAGTGTCACGCTTCCCTCTTCCAAAGTGCTAAAGCTTTAGCTGAGTTTAACCCCGCGAGTTGGGTTCATGGTGGTTCTGGTGTTGGTATCGAACTTCTTCTCTATAATGGGAAGAGAGGGTTTGTGAAAAAAGGGGTGATTGGACTTATTTTTATGTGTACACATGTTTAGTAACAAAGCTTAATGTAAGGTTTCCTTTATCAGAATTTGAGTGCATGATTTTGACAAAGTTAAACTGTGCTCCGTCCTAACTTCACCCCAACTCTTGGGCTTTTCTTCGTGCCTTCGAGTGTTTGATGGGGTTTCTGGAATTTGTCCCTTCTTTGAACATCTTCTTCTCACTGTTTCAGGCGAAAGGGATTCGTAAGGGTCTTTGGATAAACTTGAGCAATTATCTAGGGCGCTCTTTGTTTGTCTTGTATAAATCTTCTTTCAAAAACTTCAAAGAAATGTTTGTGAAAGCTCGTTCTTGTGAGACAGAATATCCCTTCTTAGATGATGAATTAGGTGAAAAATTTCCCCTCTACTGATGCCCTGAACCCATGCAGGTTCTGGATGCTATAAGGAGGTCTGAAGAGGAAGATTTGTTGTTACAGTATCTTATTGAATGTTTTTCTACCAAAAAATTATTTTCTATTGCTAATATTTTAAAGTTTGAAAATGATGTTGATGGTTTAAGTAGATACATTGGTAAGAGTCATGGTAAATTTTCTTTTTCAGTTGGATTATTTCCCATGTTGACATTCTATTGTACTTTAGTTGTTGTAGGTGGAAGGGTTCTGAGCTTATCATCGGCAAGGATGTGATCTTTTCTTGATCAGAAGAAGAAAGAGGGTAGGGAGGTCTCGGCGAGCAGGGTGGTGAAGGAGACCATTGCTGATGCCGCATAATCTGGTGCGCATCCTCGGGGTGAAGAAAGGAAAAGTCTCAAACCCGAACGCTCGCTTGAGATCCTTTATGGCGTTGACTTGGTATTTGGCTCTGGAGTTAGGAACGAAGTAAAGAAGCAAATGTGTTTGCATGGCTTTATGTTTGGTAGTAGTGTAGAGTCCACTTAGAGTGATCGGTTTCCTTTTGCTGCCCTGGCGGATAGGGTCGCTCAAAACCTTCATGATGTTCAGCTGTTAAAGGATGTTGGGAAAAGAAGTGATTGGGCAGTATCTGTAGGTGAGTTTTGTTTCTTTTCTTTTTTTTCCATCTTGTTTGAGCATATTGACTAAATTCGTGCTGTCTGAAGGTTGTTGGTACAATGTTGATCTATATGTTGGCCTAGTATAGAGTTATTGGGGGTTAAAGAACAAAATCAGGCGAAAAAGGTTCAGAAACTTGAGAGGTCAATTGCTGAGAGGGATGGAGTAGTGATCGATCTTACTAAGAGAATGAAAGACATGGAGGTGGAAGTTGGTAATCTGCAGGATCAAATCCAAACACTTCAAAGTGAGCTGAAGGAAGTTGATGTGGAAAAGGGGAAGATGACATCTCAGATCCAAGAGCTTGAAGAAGAAGGATTGGAGTTGTTTACTGCAGGATTTGATCATGCTATAAGTCAAGTTGCTGTTTTTCCTCCTGACTTTGATGTCAGTCGTTTTGATGTTAGTTGTAAATGGGCATTTGGTTGACGATGAACCTGGAGGGGAAGTCCAGGATGAAACTGCAGATGCAGTTTATAAGTAGATTTGGATTTTGGCTGGATAAGTTTGTTAAGATCTGACTCTTAACTTTTTGCTTTGTTTATTTGAAATCTTTTGAATTTGTAAAGTGATTTTGACTTTGTGTGATATTGCAACATGTTTTGTTGCTATTTTGGTTGCATAGAAATTTGATATTGTTTGCTGTATATAGTATTGATAGATGGTTTAAATAAAATGCATGAATTGGTATTCTGAATAATATCTGGTATTTGAAGTGGTCGGCCTCGTTAAAACCTCCCCGAGTAAAACCCTTTTTGGGAAAAACCTTGGTGGTAGGAAAAAGAGTGCCTCCTGATATTCAAATTGTTACAAACAGTCAAGTATGGTACAGACGTAATGACGAAATATTCCATGTATTTGGTAAATCGACCCCTTCTAAAGTCTGTAGGGAATATGCTCCTCGGCCATGAACTTGCAAAACTCGGAAGGGACCTTCCCAATTTGCGGCGAGCTTGCCTGTCTTGGGGGTTTTCTGACATCTTTAAGGCGTCTGAGGACGAGGTCTGCTTGTTGTAATGGCCGAGGTCTGACCTTCTTGTTGTACTTGTGTTGTATTATAAGCTGCATTGCTTCTTGTCGTATCCTTGCGGCTTGTTATTCCTTTTCTATGGTATCCAGCTTGGCATTCCTCATTTGGTCATTTGCCTCTTCATTGAAATGGTTGGTTCTGATTGATCCCTGGGATATTTCTACTGGGATCATGGCATCAACTCTGAAAACTAGCTTGAAAGGTGTTTCTTTGGTCAAACTTTGTGGGGGTGGTGTTGTATCCCTAGAGTATTTCTGGTATTAACTCGGTCCAATGACTTTTGGCCAAGGTTAGACTTTTTTTCTTAATGTCTGCAAAATGATCTTGTTAGCTGCTTTGGCGAGCCCATTAGTTTGTGGGTGCTCGACCGATGAAAAATGATGCTTTATGTTCAAGTTTTGTAAAAAAGATGCTATTTTCTTATCTGTAAATTGTCTACTGATGCGTGAGCATCTTTCCTATCTTTTCCTAGTGAAGTTGCATCTAATTTGTTGAGTTTAATAAAGAATTAATTATCTTTTAGCCAATATGGATGCTACTTTGAGTCTTTTGTAATTTTGTTTATTTTAGGTAGCATTCGGCTGGATTTGATGGAGTTTCTGCAGCACAAGAATCAAAGGAGATGGCAGTGAGGAGCGATGCGTATGCGTACCTTAAGCGTACGCGTGATTTAGAGCTTTTTATGGCGATGCGTGCGCATGACTGATGCGTACGCGTAATCTGAAGATTTGCACAGCGACGCGTACGCGTGACCGACGTGTACGCGTGACTCGCGAAAAAGACCATCGACGTGTACGCGTGACTGACGCGTACGCATGACATGCGTCACGTGCAAAAAACACAGAAAAATGCTGGGGGTGATTTCTGGGCTATTTTGATCCAGTTTCCAGCCCAGAAAACACAGATTAGAAGCTACCGAATGGACAAAACAAGTAGTCCCTATCCATCAATTGAAGACTTGCTGATTAGTTATTTAATTCTGATTTAAACTTAAATTAAATTTTAAAATAGGAAAAGATATTATTTTAGTTTTAGAAGATAGATTTTAAATAACTAGGATTAGATATAAACAGGGGATTCCACCTCAACATTATTCGATTTAGACTACCAAAATACATTTTATCAGAATCCTAGTTTTCTCTCTGCACCATGAGCAACTAAACCTCCATTGTTAAGGTTAGAAGCTCTGTCTATTTGTATGAATTGATTTTATTGCTTTTTCTATTTTAATTCATGTATGGATTTATAATTTAAGAATTGTTTTCGCTCTTTATCTAATGAATTTAGGTGGAACGGAAGTATGACCCTCTTTCTAATTGAGTTCTTGTATAACTGGGAAAAGCTCTTTACTTGAACAACAGCTTGAAAACACATTGTCCTAAATTTTAATTATCTGGACTTAACGGGATACATGACATATAATCCTTTTATTTTTGGGTAATTAGAGTTTTTGTGGCATATAAACTGAAATTTGATCATCACCCTCTAATTGGAATTAATTGACCAAGGAATTGGCAGTTGATGAATTTTAGAGGAGACTTGAAAGGTCTAAGGAATTAGGATCTAGTCACATATAGTTTGCCATAAATTGAATCCTGCATGATTGAAATAGTTATTAAGAAAAATTAATCCGAAAAAATAGATAACTCTGAAACCTTAACTGCTTTCTCTATATCTTATTCCCAACTTATTTATTTGCTTTTCTCCAATATTCTTGATATTGTTTAATGTCTTTGAACTCCCAACATTATTTTCTGTTTGCCTGACTAAGCCTATCACTCAATTATTGTTGCTTGATCCATCAATTCTCATGGGATCGACCCTCACTCACCTGAGGTATTACTTGGTACGACCCGATGCACTTACCGATTAGTTTGTGGGTTATAATTTTTTCACCATCTACCATTATCAGTGATAATGTCCATAGGTAACCCATATTGGTATATAATAAATTTCTAAATTAAACTTTGTACCTTGTCTACTGTTATTTTGGCGAGTGGCTGAGCTTCTATCCATTTCGTAAAGTAGTCAATTGCTACAAGTAGGTATTTTACCTGGCCTTGTGATACTGAAAAAGGACCAAGAATGTCAAGCCCCATCTGTGGAACGGCCATCCGATCTCTGATGTGTGTAGCATCTCGGCTGGGTTGTGTATTACTAGTGCACACTTTTGATAATTGTCACACCGTTGGACCTTGTTCATGCAATCTCTCTTGAGGGAGGGCCAATAATATCTTGCTCTTAGTAATTTTGCTGTTAGGCTTCGACCTCCTATGTGTGTGCCACAAATGCCTTTATGTGCTTCTGACATTGCTAGGGCGGCGTCGTCGTCTCCCAAGTACTTTAGCAGAGGTCGGGAGAATCCTCTTCTATATAGATAATTTCCAATAAGAGTGAAAAACTAGCTTTTTTTCCTGAAGATCTTTGTATTTTCCACTGTTGTTGGTATGGTTTCGTTTTTTAAATAGTTAACATATGGAGTTCTCTAGTCTTCGTCCTGTGACAAACTTAGAACAAGGTCGTTGCATATACTAGCTTGCTCCAGGGTTATCTGTGATAATTTTGGTGGTGTATCTATTTTTCTTAATGTACCTAGTTTATATAACATATAGGCCCAATTGTTTTCATGCCTATGAACATGTGTGTAATTTGAAAATTTTGAAATTATTGAATTAAATGTTATATCGGTGTTAGATATTGTTCTAACAAAGGCTCACATATCTGGAAGATATTGTTTACCTGTTGAACCACGAGTAAGGAGCCACAATAGACCTTGATGTGATGAATTCTGCTTTCTTTGGCTAGGCGTAGGCCGGCCAAAAGTGCTTCATATTCAGATTGGTTATTGCTTACTAGGAACATGTACTTTATTAATTGCTTAGCAGAGATCCCTGCTTTGTCTTTGAGCACAATTCTAGCTCCCCAACCATCTTCATTTGAAGCACCGTCCACATATAATTCCCACTCTGAATAGAGCTCGTCTATTGGGATGAATTCTGCAATGAAGTCGGCGAGTACTTGGGATTTAAGGGAACCCTGAGCTTGATAGTTGATAGCGTATTCAGATAACTCAACCGACCATTTTGTTAACCTTCCTACCAAACCGGGTCTTGCGAGTACTTGCCGCAATGGCTAGTTAGTTCGTACCACGATCTCATAGCTCTGAAAATAATGTCATAGACGCCGTGCTGTAATTAACTGAGCATAGGCTAGTTTTTTAATAGTTGGGTATTGTGTTTCTGCATTCTGAAGCATTTTACTAATAAAGTAGACTGGGTGCTGCTCCCCATCTATTTTTGTTACAAGCACAGATGAAATTGAATTAGCAGAAAGTGAAAGGTATAGATACAGTGGTTTACCATGTATTGGTTTTTTCAATATCAGAGGTGATGCTAGGATTTTCTTGAACTCGGTGAAGGCTGTTTCGCACTCGTCCAACCATACAAATTTGCTAGACTTTTACAGTGTGTTAAAGAAATGGCTTGATCATGTTTCTAGTGTTGGTAGGAATCTTGATAAGGCTACCAATATTTCTGTTAACTGTTGTACCTCTTTGATCGTTGTTGGCGACTTCATCTGTATGATCGCATTGCATTTTTCGAAATTTGCCTCAATTCCTCTGTAGGTTAACACGAACCCTAGGAATTTTTCTCCTCCCCCAAATGCACACTTTTCGGGGTTTAGACGCATGTTGTACTTTCTCAATTGCTTGAATACTTCTTTGAGATCGATCAGATGAGCTTCTTTATTTTGCAACTTGACGACCATATCGTCTACGTACACTTCCATATTTCTTCCGATCTGGTTCTGAAAAACTTTGTCCATCAAGCGTTAGTAGGTGGCACCTGCGTTTATAAGGCCGAAGGGCATTACTTTGTAGTAGAAATTCTCATCTTCGGTTATAAAGGTTGTTTTGTCCTCATATAAAGGGTGCATAAGTATCTGGTTATAGCATGAATAAACATCCATGAAGCTTAAAACTTTGTAACCAGAAGTGTTGTCCATGAGCTTGTCGATGCACGGTAACGGGTAGGAGTCTTTTGGACAAACTTTGTTTAGATCGGTGAAGTCAACACACATTTTCCATTTTTCGGAATTCTTTTTTACCATGACAACATTTTCTAACCAAGATGTAAAGCGGATTTCTCGAATGAAACCTTCACTTAGTATTTTTTGTGTTTCCTTGACGGCAACCTCTGTCTTTTCTTGTCCTAGGTGTTGCTTCTTTTGTTTTATTGGGCGAGCTTTTGGATCTAGAGTGAGTTTGTGGCATATAACTTCTGTGTCTATTCCTGGCATGTCGGTCGGGGTCCAAGCGAACAGGTCAGCATTTGCTTGGAGTAGATCAGTAATTTGTTGCGTATATCCTACAGACAAAGCGGAGCCGATGTTAGTGCTTTGGGTTTCATTGACGGTAATGCTTACCTTATGAAAGTTGTCGATCGGGCAGGTCGCCCCTCTATATTTGTCCGAGGATCTAGCTCGGCTAATCCTGGTACATCGTTGGTGTTGTAGACCGAATTGATTCTCGACATTGGTGGTTGCTTAATTTTGAGTCCGGCATTGTAACATTGCCCTGCTTCCTTTCTATCAGAGTGTACTGTTGCTATGGTTCCGTCCTGTAAGCAAAACTTAACACGGAGGTGAATTATAGAGACTATAGCTTTGAAAGCATTTAAAGATGGTCTCCAAAGTATGATATTATAAAGACTAAAGCAACCGACAACTAAATATTGAATATCTAAAGTTTTAGAATAAGGATACTCCCCTAGGGTGGTCCTCACCTAAACATAACCTGTTATTGACATTCTTTCTTCGGAGAATCCGACTAATTCGTCCGAGGATGGTTGTAACACCTTTTCACTTAGCTACATCTTTTTGAAAGTGGATAGGAATAAGACGTCGGCACTACTTCCTGGATCCATGAGGACCTTTCGGATTGCTAAATCTACTGTTGTTACCGAGATTACAACTGGGTCGTCAAGGTTAGGATTTTTGGATTGAAAATCTTTGTTTGGAAACGTGATTTTTGGGACGTGAAAAGTAGATATTTGTGATGTTGGGTCATCTTGAAATGTTAGCATAGTCCGGTATCTTCTTTTCCTGGCCGAGCTTGTGTCGCCGCCACGTGCAAATCCTCCCGATATGCAGTTGATGACTTTCCTTGGTGGGTGAGGTTGACTAGTGTTCTACCACTGGTCCTTTTCTGGGTTTGGTATCTGATGTTCTGTGGTTTCCGAGGTTGATGAATCTTATTGCATTTGGCCATTGACGTATTTGTCCAACAATCCCTGGCATGCTAGTCGTTCTAGAAGATATTTGGCTACCACACATTCATCAGTCGTATGTCTGAACTTCTGATGAAATGCGCAGTGCTTGGTCTTGTCCACATATTTTTGGTCCTGGTAAGTTCCTGCCTTACTTGGTGGCTTTATGAGTTTATTGTGAAGGATTTCCTTGATTATGTCCTCTATTTTTGTGTTAAATTGTGTGTAGGAGTTAAACTTCGGTGTCAGCTTGAAAGGCTTTTTGAGATCCTTGTTAGTTTGAGATTTGGGCTGCCTTTCTTCATCTCGGTGGCGTTGTTGTTTCTCCATTCGCCGAGCTTCGAGGAGTTCTTCATTCTTCATTCGGCCCGAGGCTTTTTCTCAGAATTTTGCTAGTATTTTTGGCTTGGTCACAACCTTAGTCTCCTGAAACTTCCCAGGGCGAGGCCACTTTTTAGTGCGTGCAAGTGCACCTCGGGACTAAGGTCGGGAATTTCCATAGTCGCTTTAGCAAACCGTGTCATGTAGTATTTCAAGCTCTCATGCGGACCTTGCTTGATGGTACTAAGGTAATAAGATCCGTGCACATAGATTTTTGAGGCCGCAAAGTGGTCAATAAAGAATCTCACCAACTCCTCAAAGCAAGAGATTAAACTTGCAGGTAACTTAGAATACCAAAGTAAAGCAGCACCATTTAAAAACGTTGGAAAAGATCAACAAAGTATAGATTCAGAAGCACCGTTAAAGAACATCATTGATTGGAATTTTGTAACATGGATACAGGGATCTCCGAACCCTTCGTATGACTTGAGTGTAGTGGGTAGTACAAAGTTCTTTGGCCTCTAGAACTTCACAATATCCTCTGAAAAAGGGTTAAGTATGGTTTTGGTCCCAAAGGTTTTCAGCCAGAATTCAAACCGTCTCTCATCTAATTTTTTCTTTAGAATCGTCATTAACGTTTTTTTTTTTCGTATTAAAATTGTCCTTTTAACTTTTTTTGGACAAAAATGCCCTTCACTACTATGAGCACCTTTATTTTCATCACCACCACCACTTTTGCCTCCACCACTACCACTGATACCTCCACCACCAAGAAAGATAACATTTCAACAAATCAAACAATCAGAAATTCAACTCAACAACCAAATCAACACACAACAACAATAAAATCAAAAAACAAATCAAAATCAGAAACTGAAGCAGTCACAGAAATAGAAGCAGAGGCAGTAACAGAAGAAGAAGCAGAGGCTTAAGAAGAAGAAGAAGCAGAGACAATCACAGAGGAAGAAGCAGCGCCGGCGGGTCCCCCTCCAAGCTTAGCCAGCACCGTCCCCCTCCCCCTCCCCCTTCCCCCTCTTCCTTTCCCCTTTCCCCTCTCCCTCCCCTCCCCCTTCACATTTCCTTTGGGCTCCCCCTCGCCCCAACCCCCAAAACGCGTTTCCTTCCCCCCACCCCACTCTTTCTTGTTGCTGCTATAATCTGTGCTCCTTGGAGAATCAGATTAATTGCTTCCAGTAAACAAGTCTCAGTAATTAAAATCTAAATTCACTTTATCTACTATGAGTTAAAATTTTAGATTCAGAAAATTGAAGAAAAATATGAGGTCTAACATTTCAAGCAGAAGCAGAGAGAAAGGTTGAGTGAGAATAACAGAAAGAGAAGTTTTGAGAGCTTGAGAGGGAGACAAGAGGTTGTCTTCCCTGGAAAGGAGGCAAACAATATCAACCATGCACACTTTGCCAACGCATCTACAGCACTCTCCTCCTTCTACTTCTCCTTCTTCTTCCTTCTTGCTGCAATGATCGCAGGTCCAGACACTGATGTTGTCTTCAGAATTGTTGAGAGCAGCCAAGGCGTGTGCGATGTTGGAGGAAGCAGAGAGGGGCCTCAACGGTGGTTTTCCAAGGCAGAGGTTGTTCCCAAGGCAGAGGTCAGATACCTCGCGTTCCTGCAGAAAGCTCACTGCCATGCACGACGGAGCGAACGCGAGAACGCAACGGTGAGGAGCAACGGCAGAGGAGCAGTCGTGAGGAGCGCCAGCGCCGCCCCCTCCTCTTCCCCCTTCCCCTTCCCCCTTTTCCTTCCCCCACCCCCGCGTCCTTTCCCTTTCTCCCCTCCCCCTCATGTCTTTCTTTCTTTTTTTTTTATTTTATATTTTTTATTTAAAATAACAATTTATAAAAGAAGGATAGTTTTGTCATTTAGAAAAAAAATTTATTAAAAAGGACGATTTTAATACGAAAAAAAAGTTAAGGATGATTCTAAATCGGAAATTAGATGAGGGACGGTTTCGATTCTGGCTGAAAACCTTTGGGACCAAAACCATACTTACCCCTTAGAGAAATGAGAAGATTATATTGACGATGAAAGTGGGGTGGTGGAGGTAGAGTGAGTGGCGGTGGAGTGAGGAAGATATAGAGAGAAGATGTTGATGATGATGATGGAAGTGGAGAGAAATTATTGGAATGAGAAGAGATGAGAGAAGATGATATGATGTGATGATGAGTATGTGATAAAGATATAATTAAAAGAAAAGTTTTTTATTGAAAAAAATTAATATATTTTTAAAATTAAAATTATTTTAAATATTAAAAATAAAATTAAATCAAATTAAACGTTAAATATATTTTTAAAATTTTTAAAAAATTTAAAAGATAAAAGTATACTTTATTTTTTTAAAATATTATAATTAAGTGAAAATTTACCAATTTTCAATTACAATTGAAAAATGTAATACTTTTATATATGCGGGAACAAAATAACACACTAGACCAAATTAGAAGAGACCTAATATTTTTCTTTCTAATTTATTTTAACACTCACTGGAAATTAGGGGTGCACATGGGTCGGGTGAAGCCGGGTTTGATGTGACCCAGACCCGACCCGAAATATATACCGGGTCTATTTATTAGACCCGAATCCGGCCCTAGACCCAATGAAACCAATACACTTTCGGGCCACAATTATACCGGGTGAAAACCGGGTAAAAACCGGGTCGTTAACATTACATTACGTTGATACCTTCTTGTAAGCTAACATGTAAAAAAATTCAAATTTTCAAGGCTCCAACTATTAGTTAACATGGTAAAATTCACTTAGAAAAATATAACAAGAACCAACCCTTCTTCAAAATTAAAGCATAACCACAATCAATACTAAAGCATAATCACAATCAATACTAATATTGTCTAATAATACCAAATATTTAAATCAATACAAATAACACAATATTATGTATTAGTCTAAAGTCTTATACATTCTAAACATAAAACATTAATTTATAGTCTTATAATGACTAATAACACAAAATATTAAAGTTTACAATACTTAAATTCCACATAAGAATAGTCATGATCTATCACTAATAACACAAAATATTAATTGTGTATGATGACCGGGCCGACTTCGGATGACCCGAGCTATGGCCCGGACCCGACCCGAAATAATGACCGGGTCTATTTTTGAGACCCGTACCCGATCCTAGACCCGATGAAATCACACCAAATTAGTCCCTAAAGTATTCGGGACCCGGCCGGACCTTCGGGCCGGGCCGGGTCTGTGCACCCCTACTGGAAATCTCCCTATACTCACTTGTGTCTCTCTCCTCTCGAACTTCTATGCTACAGATAAAATTTTCTTATCCTGTGTTTACAATTCACTGTCACAACATGAATCACAAACTTGATTCTTAGCACATACACTATGGCGCACTACAACATTTTTTGTCTATTGCAACATATATTCAAAACAACACTTTAAAAATGTTGTCTAAAATATATATAGACAACACTTGATACCATTGACAAAAAAATAGAACTATAACAACATATTTTAAATCAACACCTATAAGTGATGTCTTTGATAAATTAAAAAACACTTATTAAATGTTGCCCCATCAAATATACAAAAGCAACTATTATAAAGTTAATATCTTATTTTTTATACGAGTTGTCTTTAAATTTATTTTAAACTTTATTTTTTAAGTGTTGTCTAAAATTTTATCTTTAATACATATTTTAACTTTGATTATCATTTTCTAAAACAAATCTAACTTAATAACAAAAAAACAATAAAACACAAAGTTAATTAGGATTAGAAGATCAGAGAACACCACAAAAAGAGGATTAGGGTTCTCCATTGGACGGGAAAAAGAGAAGACAGAAGAAAAAAATACACGGTGAGGGAAGAGAGACAGAGAGTGATGAAGAGAAGAAAAGAAAGGAAGAACTGCCATCAAAGGAGGAAGAAGAGAAAGAAGGAGAAGAAGACGACGGAGAGAGAAGTTGCCACCGCCACTTTCTTCACCTCCAGCGCCGTCTCTGCCTTGCGCTGTTGTTGTTGTTTCTACCTTGCGCTGCCAGATCTGCCACTACTGTAATCCCTCGTCTCTGCTCGCCGTCGTCATGTTTCTCATTGCTCGAGCTCACGCCTTGTTCTGCTATGCTCCGTCGTGTTTTTCTGCTCGCGCCGTTCTGAAACATGTGCTCTGCTCCGCGTTCTGAAACCTTTGCTCTGCTCCACCGTGGTGCCGTGCTCTATCCTCTCAGGCAAATCGACAACTCTCCGCTGTTCACCTCTTTCACTCAAGCCTTTCGCCTCAGCCTCGGCCCTCAGCATCTCTTCCTCCATCGTCGTCGTTGAAGGCTTGTAGATTGATTTTACATACTACTTGATTAATTTAGTTGAATTGTTGAATTAATAACAATAGTTCCAGTATACATCTCTCTATCTCCATGCACATCTCTTTCAGTTTAATCGATTGAAGAAGCTCACATAATCATTTTCTTCTTTTCATTGTTTTTGCAGTTTCGAGTTCGATCATGTCGAAGGACAAAGACTTTACCGATGTTTCGCTCACCTTCAAATACCTCTTAGGTTTGATTTAAATTGTTGTTTCTTTTTTGAGTAATCACAATTTAGCAATGTGATTATAGTTTAATTGTTTCATAATTTTTATAAAATAGTATTGCATTCTTAGGTTTGTATTTTGTTGTTCTGTTTTGTGTTTGGGAGTGCTTAGTTGCCAATCTTTGAACACAGGCATCTTATGGCTCTGTGTTTTCCTCTGAAGGTTATCAAAGAAGTGTTACTAATGGTAAGCTTCAAAAAAAGATGAATGATGAAAAAAAAAAGATTACAAGGTGCTGCACTTGCTCTATTCTATTTATTTTTAAGAACATTGTCTTACTCCTCTACACAATCAGTGGTTTGAGTTATGTTCAGTTTATTTATCAATAAAAAGTTTGCAAATATTGATAGTGCACTAATTATATATAACTAATTCACATGAATTAATTTTTATGGGATAATCGATTTCCCTTTGTTCTTCACAATGCACATTCATGTATGGCATTTTACTAAGCTGATGAAAAGCTTTTTTGTTAGTTGAATCAAAATGTATTCTTATTTCATTTATTTATGTATTTTTTTCACTTTGTGTCAAAATATGGAAGATTGTGCATGTTGTTATGGTTATTGAAATTTTGTGTTGGACCATAGCAGCAATCCAACTCTGAAGCCCGTGGCCGACTTTGTCCATCTCCTCCGCAAACAAAAGCACTTACTTGTCTGGTCTGATTTTCATGTAAGAGACGGCATTGCCATATACATTTACAAACCTTATAAAAGAATGAAAATTGATGCTAGAAGAAAGGCAGAGGCATCAAGCAATAGCCAATTTCTTGCAAACATGAGGTTGATTTTCTCAGTTTCAATCTTATTGATTATACTAAACTTGTGTCTAGATTTTGGTATCTACTTTTGTTTTATCAAACATGTAATTAGGATCCTTCTTTTTGGTGCATTGCAGCCATGAATTGAGGACACCTATGGCTGCAATAATTGGGCTACTTGACATTCTTATGTCCAACGACTGTCTAACCAACGAACAGTGTGCAACGGTTACTCAGATAAGAAAATGCTCGACGGCGCTGCTCCGGCTTCTTAATAACATCCTGGATCTCAGCAAGGTGACATATTTAATTATTTTGCTCAAGAACATTCAATTATAAGTTCCTTGAAAAAAATATGCACTTACTTGTTTGGAAAAACTTTCTAAAGATTCATAGAATATAGGTGGAATCAGGAAAGCTAGTTCTAGAAGATGCTGAATTCAACTTGGGAAGGGAACTTGAAAGGCTAGTGGATATGTATTCGTTACTTTACGCGAAGCATATTAATATTTGCCATCATGTTATCTTATATTGTATTACATAAAGTGTTAAACACCATCTTAAATTATTGAAAAGCACCGTTAAAAATGTGATTTTAACATCCTTTTATATATTTCTTTTATTTTTTTTAAGTATGTTATACAAAGTGTTTTCTATAAATATACGCAGGCTTTAATAATACACATTATAGTTCCTGTATGTGGTCTTTAGACATGTTTTGTCATTTCATCTTATCTTTAATTTGATCTCCTTAATGCATCTAGATGTTAGTACCTGTCATACTTTGAGACAATTTTCATTAAGTGTTGCAGATTGGGCAGTAGTTTTGCTTTAGATCAAATGTTGATTTTGCTTATATCATAAAATGAGAGGGTGATAAATTAAATCTCTAATTAACTTGACTGTTGACAGAGTTGATGTTAGTCTATGTTGAGAAGGTATTTTGGCACTCATCAATAGATTATTAGCAATTGTAGTTTGTATTTATACAAAATATACAAATTCATATATATTACTCAAATATACTAATTTGTGAAAGATGAAAGAAGCAGCAACATGTTGATAGCTTGAGTAATTAGTAGAAAGGAAACCTTATCTGATATGAAGTGAGGCACAACCATGCATTGTGTAGACAAATAGTGTTAAGTATCAAGTTTGACCAATCAAACTTGGCACATGACGTCAGTTTGTAGGTTAATTAATGGTCCAAAATCCTTGTGGAGAATATCATCTCATAGAGGAAGAGAATCCAATCCGTTAAAATAGTTAGAAGCTCCTATTAACTCATGTATCCACCCTTGGTTTTAGTTTCAGTTTGAAGATTCTCTGAACCCTTGTGCACTGTGGTAGGTGATGGCCTTATCAAGCTCACATATACAAAGGTTCCTCTTGGGCAAGCTCCATAGTTTCAGTTCCAACTTGATAATTCACTATATGGTCTGCAGATACTTAATAAGAAGTGGATCTGTTGTTTTTTAAATTTTCTAAATGGAATCCTATGTGAATGAAAACACCTCATTTATGCTGATCCTGTTTTGAATGTTGGAAAACATAAAGTTTTTAGTCTTGTTCTATTTCAGGTTCTTTTGTCAATTTGCTCAATGTTGACGGATCCCAACTCTGATGATCCTCTTGTCCCTGAAATTACGCACATGTACAAGACTGACAGGGCTAAGTATGAAGCTACTGCACGTAGCTGAACACTAAGTGCAAATTGTGCATATAGAAAAATTGTTGCGGCATGACCTCGTAAGATATTTCTATCTTATACTTATTTGCTTTTATATGTTTATGTTATTCTTTTGCAATTTTTTATGTAACAAAATACTGATTGTTTAATTAAAAAAAAAAAGAGAAAAATTTAATATAGCAGCAACGTTATTTCCTTCCACACCAACAGTTATGTAAGTGAAGTCTCTTCCTGTGAGCTTGTTCCTTCTGATTCTATGATTCTAAATAAGAACTACTAAGCTAATACCTTTTTGGAGCAATCATCATTCTCTAAATTGCATTTCTATTTCTCAGTTTACTCAGGTACTTCATCAAACACATACCATGCATCATTTTCCGTTATTGCACCTTTTATGTTTCAATTGTTTTTTTAAATGCAACTTTAACTAAACCCCAATTCATTTATGTGTTTGTTTTTCATTTGGGAACTTCCGCTTTCATATGCTGTAACTTTATAAGTTGTTTCAATGGATTCTACACTAAAAAATTGAAGTATATGGATCCTGAATTATTTTGTTCCTTTGATTTTATTCTATTAGTATTGTTTTGCTATTTTATGGATAATCATAGAGTTAGAACTTAGAACAATTTGGGAGTTTTCTAACACCTGTATTTTCAGCTGACACAGGTTAAGAATTATTGATTTAATAGGGAAGTTTGATGTTACTCGCACATAGTTATTAGGGGAGTATAACAATGGCTACTGCAGCAGTTATTGGACTCAGTGGAGGCAAGAGGATTTTGAGTTCATCATACCATTACTCTGATGTTACCGAAAAGCTTTCATTTGGCACTGATTTTAGATCCACACACTATCAGATTGTTCCAACAAAGTTAAGCATGGATATAAAATATGCAAGTAGATTGACATCTTTTTGATAAATATTAATTACTATTTTGTTACGATAATTATTGTTAGACAAGAATTTTATTATTTTGTTGAGAATTATTGATGAACATGTATTTGAAATACTAATTGAACTTTTTAATATCTATTTTAATTAGAATTTTATTATTAGTTATTTTGTCTCTTTTATAATTTTTTTCTATTGTGCACAAATTTATTTATTAATTAAAATAATTACACATGTATGAACAAAAAATTTTATTATAAATTTTATTTTTTTGTATTTTTATTAGTTGCATATTTTGAATATTAGACAACACTTGTATGGTTGCATATCTACAAGAAAAAGCAACACTTGTATAGATTGCATATCCAAAAGAAAAGACAACACTTGTATAGGTTACATATCCAAAAGAAAAGGCAATACTTTAAAGGGTTGCATATTGAAAACTAATAGGCAACACTTCAAAGAATTGCAAATTCCAACTTATAAGCAACACGTAAAAGAGTTGCATTTTATTGCAAAAAGGCAACACTTTTTAGTAGTGATCAAAATACGAGAGAAGAGACAACACTGCAAAAGTGTTGTCTCAAACACACCTTCGAAGTGTTGTTGTTTTTCAACCAAAGGCAACACTTACCAAGTGTTGCTCTCAAAAGCGTTGCTTTTGAAACAAAAAAGTGTTGCCTTGATCTAAGGCAACGGCTGCATATGCAACACCGCCCAAAAATGTTGCCTTAGGTCCAAAAGTGTTGCCATAGATCAAAAGCAACATTTTGTCAGTCTTTAGGCAACAATTTTTAAATGTTGCCTCAACTTAAAAATGTTATAGTGGCGGTGCATGCAGAAGATGATGATTATTATTATTATTATTTTATTTTATTAGTGACATAATTATTATTCGGAGGTTTGATTGCGTTGCTTTGATTATTATTGTGGGTTGTCTTAAAAAAAATCTTCCGCCAAAATCCCATAGCTGGCTAAATTTTTTATTTTTTCACGTGAGATTTATCAACATATTAAAATTTGTTGGTAAATTTTGTCAATATATTAGTGAAAAGGAGAAATTATTAGTAATCAATTGAATAAAAAATACACATTTTTTTAAATACAAATCATTGGTACCGATTAGAATATTTAAAAATTTGATTTTTTTAATATAAACAAATTAAAAAAATTTGTGAAATTATAAAAACGTTTGTCACGATTAATATGAGGTAATAATAATAATAACCCTTCAAAATAGTTGAAAACTCTATTAACGATTTCATGAAAATTCAAAGGTAGTGTTTGGTAAATAGGACTGACTGAAAATTTGAGATTTAATATTGTATTTGGTAGTAAAAAATTGTAATTAAAAATTTTAGTTTTAGAACACAAAATTTAAATCTCTTAAGCACTGGAATGGCTGGTACAAAGTCCTCCAGCTTTTCATACTTTTGGAGAACTTCCAGCTATCAAGGAGACGAAAAGCTATGTGAAGTAAAAGAAGAAAAGGTCGCCGACTGCTACTAAGAACCTAACAGAACTTTTCCAAATTTGGGTTCCAACGAAGAAGAGTTGAGGACCAACTTCGACCTAATTTTAGAGTTAAGAAAGCAAGCACAGTTCAGAATGGCTACTTACCAATAGAGGATAGCGAGGTACTACAAGGCCGGAGTGCCATTTTGAAATTGGATCGAGCTGAGCCGGAGCAGCTCCTACTGACTATGACTGGACAGCAGTGGACTCTTTCTCAAGACCCTGCCACCCATCTTTGATTTGAGGAAGCAACCATCACTGAAGCAATGGATTTTGTAGCCAGCTCAACTCCATTTAACAGGTTAGTAGCGAAGGGTAAGGCTTCATTCCCGAGTGCCAAAAAGTGAGGACACAGAGGATTGAAAGTTTTTAGGACGATGACTAAAACATTAATAACATTTTATTCCTAAAATATCCTCATCCAAAATTTCATATTCCAAGTCTATCATTCACTTCCAATCTCACCCCACATTTCACTCCGCCACCACACCTCTACCACCAACAACAACAATATCGCATAAATCAGATTCAACAACAACACCACCACCAATCTCATAATAACTTATCGAATTCCACCACCAACAACAACAATAATACCAAAAATTACAACAATCTCGTAAACATATGTAAAAATCAGATTCAACAATCATAACATAAGAGAATTTTAAAATCAGAATAGAAAAGAGAAGAATAGAGGTGCTGCAGCAGACACAGTAGAAAACAAAGGCGGCACCGCAAACCACTACAAGAAAAGAGAGCTATTTTAACATGATTTTTTTTAACAGCCATAGTTAAGTGGAAAAATTAATATATATTTTTGACAAATATCACAAATGTCAAATTCTCTATTTTTTTTACGAATAATTTGATTGTAGAAAATTACTCCTCAATTTTGACACTCATTTGTTTTCAACTTATTCCATTATTCCTTTTCTTCGTTGAGCTCCGTCAATTTTGGCATCACACTGCTCTCAGTTTGGGATCATACTACTCATTCTTCATCTTCAAAATCTCAGTTTATTCTTCAGTTTCAAGATCTCATCTTATTCTTTGTTAAAAATTTTTGTTGAGAATTTTTTATGGTCAATAAGTGTCAAAATAAATGGTATTTTTGACGGTTAATAAGTATCACAAAAAATATATTCTCAAATTTTTCTAGCAAATTATTTTTGACGGTCAATATTTATCAAAATAAGATTTAAACTTTTTTTACAATTACTTATATGTTAAAAATACTATTTTTGACAAAACTTTTATTAACATATTTTCATAGTTAAAATAGTGTCAAAATTATTTTTTTGACGAATTTTATTTTTTTGACACATAATAATCCTAAAAAATAGTTTATATTGTTGTAGTGAACCTAAACAAAGCGAAACGGTCCGAATAGAGGCAGCACAGTGGCACGACATAACAGGAAATGGAACTCGAATATGACGGCACTCAGCAGACACGATGTCGTCGCTAGGTTGGAACTCGAACATGACGAAGAGTCTCAACAAACACGATGTCATCATAACTCGAACACAACAGTCGTTGTTGGGTGCTGGCGGAGAAAGAGGAGGACAGAGATGAGAGAAAGGGGGGAGAGAGAGAAGAACTAGGAAAGGGCAAAGGCCAGGGGAGGGGAGTATGGGGTGGTTGGGTGGCTGGGTCTGGATAGGGTTTTGTTTAAATTTTTTTTATTTGGTGAGGGTATTTTAGTAATTTTATATATTTACATTTTTATTTTATCTTAAATCAAACAAGATACTGAAACATAACTCAGTCATGTACACTTTATATCAAATATAATATAGAGGCTTGATTTAGTCTCTATCTTTGAGTCTTTGTCTCCTTTTTAAATACTACCAAAGAGTTCAGTTTGATGAAATATGTCCATATGCTTTGTTTTATTGTGGTCTTGATTTTTATTATAGGGTGATTTTATCTTTTTTGTTGCGGTAGAGTAGTAGCTTCTTTGAGTTTTTGGTTTGTGTACCAAGAAAGTGGTGGGGTTGTGTTTTTGTTTTTGTTTTGTATATTTGTAAATTATAATTATTGTTGCCCTCATGTCCATAATGAATTTTAGGGGGTGCTTTTCTTATAAGAGCTCTGCTAGGTAGACAACGGAAAATCTAAACAACGTGAATAGCGGGCAGATTTCTTGGTCCAATGAAGATAAAAAGAAAATTTACCCAAATCAAGTAACAAAAATCCCTTTTACCTTACCTTTTCAAATTTTAACCATCCGCCGTTACTGCCTCCTCAAGAAACCCTATCAGCGCCATTGCTCCCCAACCAGCCCCCTCACTAGCATTGGTCTCTCCTCACCGATTATCATCGTCGCCCTCTGACTTCTCAGTGCCGTCACTGCTTCCGTAACCAGCCCCTACACAAGCGTTGCTCTCTCCCTAGCCAGACATCATCAACGCCACCGAGCTCGTGGGTACCGTCGCTACTTCGCTAACCATCCCCCTACTGACGTTGCTCTCTCCCTCACCGGATACCAAGCTCATCGCCGAAAGGTTAGTTGATGGCTGGGATTTAATTGATAACCATCCACGTAACTATTAAAATGAACATCCAACAAATTTCATTGTATCTACTTAAATTCAATCCATATTAAATGAACACCCACTTTAGAATGAAAATAACTATCCACATAACTAGTAAAATGAACATCTACATCCAAAAAAGGGGAAGAAGAAGAGGAGGAGGAGGAGGAGAACCATGGTGGCGGATGGAGGACGGCGATGAGACAACGCGAAACAACCGCAGTGGCACATGGGGAATGCGTGTGATGGCATCATTTGCGTGGCAGTAGCCGACAGCGGCACCGCAACAACTCCATGAGAAAGTGACCTGACACCATAGCAATGCTGCCAGGGAAGAGGGGCATGAAAACAGCAAGACAACAACTGCAGCAGCAGCGCTCCTATACACGTGAATGAGAGAGACGGGAACAACATAGGAAGGTGATTGAAACAGACGGGTGTGGCTACACTGCGTCTACCCGGGCTGCGCGGGGGAGGGGGACAACGACGTTCCAGAGTTTTGTCACAGTTAAGGATGGCCTTTTGGTCTATGCCACAGAGTTGTGTTACTTCCGCCATTACCCAAGTCACCTTTTGAATCATGGTTGTCCCGTAAATTAAGAACAAACAATAATGTGAATAAAAAATTTTTTAAAAAGATGATTTAATTTAATTAATTCAAACATTGATTTTAAAATCTGATAATTAATTAATTAATTCAAAATTTGATTTTAAAATTAATTTTATTCTTCTTTTTTACTCCATTGTTCACATTATTTATAATATGCATTGTTCACCTATATTTTCTCCTCTTATAAAAACTAAAACGTTCTACATGATGAAAGAAGAGATGAGAGTGAATGTGTTTAAATGAAAATTAAACTATGTAGAAAGAGCAAATCGTAATTCACCGTTTTCATGTGCCATCTAGTCGTTACCCATGATTTTTTGTTGCACAAGAACGTAATTAAATCATCACTCACAAATCACAATTTCTTCCATAGTTATGTGTACTACACCATTCTAACCTAACTCATATTAAAATATTGTATCAATTTTACAGTCATTAAAAATAATTAGCGAGTTGCTGCCATCTTGATAGCACAAGAGTTTCATGCCTACTTGAAGATGCTGAGAAGTGTTCAGAAAGTGAAGAGGTTAGGCTAGAATTAGTGAATGAGGTGAGAGATGGCCCAAAGAGAGTGAGAAAAGTCCCAAAATGGATGGAAGACTATACTAATTGAGGGAGTACACTATACTAATTGATGAAGTACACAGTAGGAGATTACACTTGAGAGGTGAGATGGCTAGTTTGTTAGAATGATTGGAATTTATGATAAAAGGAAGGAACTATAGATTTTGAGAATAATTTGGAAATCATTGTGGAATCTATTAGGAGTTTCTCCCTCAACTCGAAGGAGGGATTTCTTTAGATTTCTTCATTCTTAAATACACAGTCCATTCATTCATTCATTTCTACCAATTGTTTCTTTTATACATTAATTTACATACAAATTATTATACAATTCTTCTTCTTCTTCTTCTTTGTAGTGTCCCTCGTGAGTTCAGAAGGTTGTCATAAGAATGACCTCCTCACTCATATAAATCAATCTTAGAAAAATAAGCCGCACCAAATAACTCATCTAATATCTCTTCTATGGTGGGAATAGGAAATTTATCCTTCACCGTGATTGCATTCAAGGCACGATAATCTACACAAAATCTCCAGCTCCCATCCTTTTTTTTTTTACCAACAGCATAGGGCTAGAAAAATCGCTCTGGCTCTCTTGAATCACCTCTGATTCTAGCATTTCAGCCACCAGTCTAGCCATTTCTTTTTTCTGAAAATGGGGTATTTGTAAGGTCGTACATTCACTAGCTTTGCTCCCGATTCAAGAGTGATTTGGTGGTCAATATCTTTAGTTAGGGGGTAAGCTGGTGGGTTCCTCAAAGACCTAATGAAACTCCTCTAAAATCTGTTAGACTTCATCCACCAGTGCAGTTACCTCGACTTTCCCTTTTTCCTCTTCCACCACTTTCAAGTGATAGAATCCGTCAACGACCTCGCTTGTCACCATCTTCTGCAACATTCTGTTACTAATTCCCTCTGATTAGAGGAGTCGCTCACCTTGCAAGGTCACTGAAACTTCATTAACCACAAAATGCATAGTGAGAAGTCCATAGTAAGTTGTCACAAATCCCAAGCCCATCAACTATTGCACCCCTAACACAAGGTCCGCACCATGTAGGTCTAACACATAGGCACCAATGTTAAATTGATAGCCCTGCATCACTAGAAACATATTGTCACATCTGGCCTTACACCCAATAACGTCTCCATTACCAATCAATACTTGAAGTGGTGTTACTTGTTGCATCGGCAAGCTGAGTTTATTGGCCACACTAGCCTTGACAAAATTGTGGGTGCTGACGCCGTCAATTAAAATCATAACAGGCTACCCCAAGTATGTTCTCTTTAGCCAAAAGGTGGTGGGATGGTATTGGCCCACCATAGCATTAAAGCTTATCTTTGGTGGGTTGGCTGGACGATGATCGGCTTCTCCGAATCAGTTGGTGCAACCACCGCTGGTTCTGGTTCTCGCAGAATTTTATGCATCTCCTCTTTTTCCACCAGTAAGTAGCAAGTTGTTTTGCATCAATGAGTGGGAGACCACTTATCCTCACAATAATAGCATAAACCCTTTTCCCATTTTTGTTTGATTTCTGCCGCGGTAAGCTTCTTGAATGGGTGGGATTGGTTTAAGTTTGATGGCTGGGGGTTATGTGGGGCTAAATGTCTAAGAGCGCCTGATTGGGGTGTCAATCTAACAGGCTTCAATGGTTGTTTAGGTGGTTATGGTCTATTAGTAGGCATTGTGTGATTGGGGTTATGGGTACTCATGATTTTTTCTGGGTTGATCTTTGAGGTTGCTTGGTGTTTTTGTTCATAAAGTTTAGCAAGGGAGACAACTGTGACATTGAAGGTAGGTTTAGCTAAGAGTAGCTCACACTTGAGGCAGTCTTGTAGTCCAGTCACAAACAAAGAAATTAACCAATCTTCGCTTAAACCAGTCACTTGATTTGATAAATCTTCAAATTGACTCTGATATTCAGCAACAGAATTCACCTGCTTCAACTCTTTAATAGCAGCTTTAGGGTCATAAAATACATTTTGGCCAAATCGAGTAATTAATGCATCTAAGAATGAATTCCAAATATATTGAATATTGTTATTGACTCCCTATTTGTACCAATTATAGGCAAGTCCAGTGAGATGGAAAGAGATCATACGTACCCTCATCTCTTCCGGAATCATATACCACTCAAAGTATTATCGGACCTTGAATGCCTACTCTTCCACTCCATCACCATCGAACAAAGGTAGCTCAACCTTAATTCCTTTCAAGGTCGTCAGCGAGGGTTGAATTGGCGATCTCGATGATGATGTAGTCCATTCCCATGGTGAGTCACACTTGACCTCCTTCAGCTTAAGAGCTCCCTTTAACGTAACATTGAGCTCTTTCAAGGCCTCTTTCATGGCAGACAATTGATTGTCATTGGATGTAAATTTGCTGCTCAGCTCGATGTGACTTCGTTGCAAGGCGCCAATCTCCGTTTGTGAGAGGGTGAGTTCATTCGAGATTCCCATACCAGAATCTCTCAATGAAGCACCAAATGATGGTTCTGATTATGTAAAGAAGAAGAAGAATTGTATAATAATTTGTATGTGAATTCAAATGTAAAAAAGAAATAATAGGTAGAAATAAATGAATGAATGGACTGTGTATTTAAAAATGAAGAAATCTAAAGAAATTCCTCCTTTGAGTTGAGGGAGAAATTCCTAATAGATTCCACAATGATTTCCAGATTATTTCCCAAATCTATAATTTCTTCTTTTTATCATAAGTTCCACTCATTCTAACAAACTAGCTACCTCACCTCCCAAGTGTAATCTCCTATTGTGCACTCCATCAATTAGTATAGTGTACTCCCTCAATTAGTCTAGTCTTCCATCCATTTTGGGGCTTTCCTCACTCTTTTTGGGCTATCTCTTACCCCATTCACTAATTCTGGACTAACCTCTTCACTTTCTGAACCATTTTTAGTATCTTCAAGTGGGCCTGGAACTCTTGTTGTGCTTCACGTTTCAAACATTATTATTATGATTTTTGTCTTTCATTGTATTTTTCAAAGATAGTGATGCGTGAGCATCTTGTACCATTTTTCCTTTATTTTCTAGTTGTTTTTAGTTGGAATTTATTAAGTTTTACTACATTTTAGTGCAAAAATCATCTTTGGATATTACTTTGAGTTGTTTTGGTATTTTTATTATTTCAGGTGAAATTTGGGCAAATTTGGCAGAGTTTTGTGCAAAAACAAAGGAAGAAAGTAGATGCTGTCAACCTTGATCTCTGTACATTCCAATGAGCATAGCTTGAGCTATAGAGGTTCAATTGATGCGGTTTCAACAGCGTTCGAAAGCCAACTTCCAGAGTTTTCTAACAATATATAATATTCTATAATTTTCTTCTGGAATCACTGCCAAATCTGCCACTAAACGCCGAGCCTGGCGTTTAGCGCCCAAAGAGGACAAAAAAAAAATGCTAGAACTTCCCCTTGCCAGCGCTAAACGCCATAAAAACGCCAGAATACGGGTCAAACTCACCCAAGAGAGCTTCTTTAGTGGGATTTAGATTTTAATTATTATCTTTTATCTAATTTTTGTAATTTTTACTTAAAAACAAAATATTTTAGATTTAGAATTGAATATTTTATTTTAGTTTCAAACCAAATTAGGTTAGATATATAAAAAAAAGATTTACCTTTGAGAGGGGCATCTTGGCTCTCTCTTCCGCACGTTTTTCAGAACCCTTGTTTTCTCTGTAAGTCATGAGCAACTAAACTTCTTCGGTGAAGGTTAGGAGCTCTGTTTATTTCTATGGATTAAGACTATTACTTTTTTATTTTAATTAATGTATTGATTCAGTTTCAAGGATTGTTTTCGTTCTTAATCTTATGAATCTGGATGGAACGAAAGTATGACTCTTATTCAACATGTGTTTTTGTAATTCTCGACAAAGCTATCACGCTTGAACAACAGCTTGAAAACAAATTCCTCCTAAGTTGCTAATTACATGAACTAATTGGGATATATGACATATAATCCTGTCAGCTTTGGGTAATTAGGGGTTTTGTAGCCATAAATTAGTTTTGAAGTTAACCCTCTAATCGGAATTAAGTGACTACGACGGTGGCGGTTAATGAAGGTTAAAGAAGACTAAATTACTAAGACATTAGGGTTTAGTCATTTACAGTTTGCCATGGAATGAATCTTGCATGATTAAAATAGTTGGTAAGAAAACTTAATTCGAAAAAACAAGCATCTCTAAAGCCTTAACTATGAGTAAATAGTCAAATTGGTCCCTGAAAGATAGCCCGATCTTCAAACGAGTCCCCGTAAGAAAAAGATAATAAAATTTGTCCCCGAAAAATTTAAAATTGGTAACGTTAGTCCTTCCGTCAAATGTTTGAGTAACGGCGTGAACATATGCTGACCTGGCCGTTAGTATAACACGTCAGCAAAGGCTGAAACGGCGTCGTTTTCGTTGCTCCCCGTTACAACGCTTGGGTTTTCATCAGAACCCCTGCAGTCCCTTCGTCTTAGTTGTTTCCTCCAGGAAGACGAAGCATTGAACGGCGACGACCAGGCTTGACCGACGACGACAGTGTGCTGGAGTTGTTGGTGACCGGTTTGCGACCACGTTGGTCAACCAAAAAGGGCACTCCGTCGCCTTGCATAAGAGGTAGGTTAGCTTTCTTTTCTTATTTTGTGAGAGTGATTGTGGTTTTATCTCCTGATCAATGTGGTTGTGTTATCGTTGGAAATCCATCTGATGAAAGAGAAAAGCAGAGTGAACTGATTGGCCTACTTTGTGGTTGCTTGCAAGTAATTATTCAGAAGCTAGGGTCTTCAAAGCCCACCAAATATGTCTTCCTGCAGTATGCTGATCAGATAATGGGGCTTTTCTACAAGGTTTTTGCTTGCAGAAACGCCACAGCACATAAAGAAGCCATGCTAGCCATTGGAGCCCTTGCCTATGCTATAGGCGCCGATTTTGCCAAATACATGCCTGAATTTTACAGGTTTCTGGAGATGGACCTTCAGAATTTTGAGGATTATCAATTTTGTGCCGTCACTGTTGGTGTGGTGGGGGACTTGTGCAGGGCATTGGAAGATAAAATACTGCCTTACTGTGATGGGATTATGACACAACTTCTGAAGAATTTGTCAAGTGATAATTTGCACCGTTCTGTGAAGCCCCCATTGTTCTCTTGCATTGGTGATATAGCTCTTGCAATAGGAGAAAACTTTAATAAATACTTGATGTATGCAATGAACACACTGCAGCTTGCCTCAGAGTTGTATGCCCACACATCAGGTTTTGATGATGAAAGGACGGAGTACATTAATTCTTTGAAAAATGGAATATTAGAGGCATATTCTGGGATTTTCCAAGGGTTCAAGAATTCATCAAAAACCCAGCTGTTGATTCCTTATGCACCTCACATCCTCCAATTCTTGGATAGCATATACATGGAAAAAGACATGTAAGAAAGTGAAAAATGTTACCTTGAGTGTTTTTGCTTTTTTTTTTTTAATACAATAACCAGTTTTAATGGCTTTTGTTGCCTTCACTATGCAGGGATGAAGTGGTTATGAAAACAGCAATTGGAGTCCTTGGAGATCTGGCTGATACGCTAGGAAGCAATGCAGGTTCTTTAATTCAGCAGTCTTTGTCAAGCAAAGAATTTTTAGATGAATGTTTGACCTCAGAAGATCATTTGATTAAAGAATCTGCTGAGTGGGCCAAATTGGCTATCAATCGTGCTATATCTGTTTGAGGTTCATCTGAGTTGCATATTCTTTTTCGTAAACTACCTGCATGCATTTGGGTGTCAAAATCGGTATTGGGAGATTGCATGAGTCAAGTTGTCACTAACACTTGCATCATCACCAATGCATCACTGACTTTTGCATGAGCACCATCGAGTCCAGTTTGGTCAAGAGGAAGAAGGTAGCAATGAGTTTGCAAATGCGGGTGTGGGTCTTCATGGGACACATAATTGGTTGCATGGCCGAGGGGAGGCGGTAACTGATCCATGATTGAAAAATTAAGATACCTTTGATGCTGGGTCTGAAGTTGGTCTTATTAGAAGATAAACCCATTATAGCCTGACAATGGTTTTCCCATAAACTAGCCATGGGTTGTTAGAATGGTGGAATTCACAGGGTTGAACTGGTTTTCATCAACACCACCAAAGTGCCTTGTTTCAAAAGAATCTCTTCCTGTTTCTGACTTTTAACACTGCATCTAGTTTTTTTTTCTCTTTAACATTGTCCCTCTGCACAACATTAGGGTACCAAATTGTCAAAATCCAACTCACTGTCTTCAGCCCACAAAAGCAAACTTGGTCGGAATTCTTCCTCCGCCACCGCAGCGAAGAGCTCGAGGCATGGCTTCCGTGTGATTGCGACACTTGTCCACTGCGACCCCCACCTATGCTACCCATCGTGCAACCGGTCATGAATTTTCGGCCTCTGCAGAATCAAGCTCAAGCTGCAGCAACAATGGCAATTTAAAACGAAGAGGGGATTAGGATTTACAGACCTAGGACTAATTTGACATACATATGGAAACATATCTTGTCACCAGCCACTCTGCGCCAAGTTGGCATGCTCATATGCCACACTGACAGCCACCTAAGCAACAGTTAACGGCGTCACTGACGGAATTGACGGAAATTTGACGGAAGGACTAACGTTACCAATTTTAAATTTTTTGGGGACAAATTTTATTATCTTTTTCTTACGGGGACTCATTTGAAGAATGGGCTATCTTTCAGGGACCAATTTAACTATTTACTCCCTTAACTATTTTCTCTTCCTATTTTTGCACCAACCTTTTAATTGCTTTCTTTATTCTCTTATTTACTGTTTTATGCGTTTTAACCATCAACAACCATTTTCTATTTGTTTGACTAAACCAATTAGATAATTATTATTGCTTAGTCCGATAATTTTTATAGAATCAACTCTCACTTACTTGAAGTATTACTTAGGTGGCCCAATACACTTGTACGAGTTCACAATTTACGCACCAGATAGTAAGATTTTGTTGATACAAAAAGAGTGGTCCGAAATGGGCAAAAGGCAACAGTAATTATAGAAATATTCCACCAAAAAATAATCCTAATAGGAAATATAACTACAAATAAAATAAGACTTCGATTTGGGGGGAGAATGCTAAGTTCATCCTCTTCCTTTTTGTTTTGTTTGATGTTATATCAAAAGATAAGTTTAATATTTTCAAAGTTACCACAATAACATTAACAACCAAATAATTAGAGTTTGTTTGGAAATTTATCAATTAAAATTTATTTAAGAATTTTTTATTTTGAAACAAATAAAAAAAATAATTTAAAGCCAACAAACTATAATTTAAATAATATAATTATTCTGTATTTATTTAGAGATCTTGAATTCTTTTGAGAATTCTAGTTTTTACCTTTTTTTTTTCAATTATAAATCAGATCAAAATGAGTCTCATTTTAAAATTAATTCTCACACTAATCAAATTTAATAAATTTTATTCTTAAAAAAATAAATTTTTTTTCACTAAGTTAAAATAGTTTCCAAATAAACAAGCTTTTAAAAAGTTCTTAGCAACAAAATGTCTAAACCATTCCAATTAAAAAAGGTCACAAGCTAAGGGACTTTATGGCAACGGTGTAAAAAATGCATGCTCATCACCGGATAACAGACTAAACGAAAGATAGCCAGCTAGGTAGCAGTTGCAGGTGCTTTGAGCGCCACAAGCTTCTGAAGGTGATCAATAAGTTCCGTCAAAGTGTTGTATGAGGACCCACCTTCCTCAACCGCTTTCAAAGCCTTCTCTTGCAACTCCTTGGCTCTTTTCCTGATCTTCTCCGCTTCATCCCCTCCGTCCATCAACCTCTTCACCGCCTTCTCTATCATCTCCGCGCTCACCACTTCCTTCGGGGTGTCGTACTGCGATATGATCCATTCCACTGCACCCACCTCCACCCCAATACCGTGCACCTCACTTATCACCTTCTCAATGAAGTATTGATCCCCAGACGCCGGCATTGTTATCATGGGAACCCCAGCAGCTACCGATTCATTCACAGAGTTGGTTCCACAGTGCGTCAAGAACGCTCCAATAGCCGCATGATTCAAGATCAACGGTTGCGGCACCCACTCTTTTATCACCATCCCTCTCCCCTCCTTCTTCATCGTCTCTTCAAACCCTTCTGGCAACCATTTCCCTTCTGTTTCTTCAACTCTGTTGTTCTTGTTCCGCGAAACCACCCAAATAAATGGGTGCCCTGAGCGCTCCAGGCCCAACGCTAACTCGTAAAGCTGCTTATCAGTTAAACGGGTCAATGAGCCAAAAGCAACGTAAACCACGGAACTATTCTTCTTGGTTGAAAGCCATTTCAGGCACTCGTCTTCGCTATCAACGGCTCTTGGAACGGTTTTATGCACCATGAGATCCGTGGGACCGATATGCCATACTCTCCGACCCGTGATCTTCTCGTAGTGCTCGGCGTACTCTGCGTCAAGCTCCTTGAAGCTGTTCACGATGACTCCGAGGCTCTCTTTCTCTGCATCAATGGTGGGCTCCATGACTTTGTTGAAAGTCGCCATGGGCTTCACGGGGAAGGTGATCTTGTGAGGTAGGCCCGGGATAGTGTACGGGCCCGTGTCGGATTTCAAGATCTCGGGATGAGCTCTAATGGCTTCTACCACGCACATGTCAAAGATCAACAGAGGGTTGAAGGTGAGCCTCGGGATCTTGAAGCGTCTCGCGGTGGCTTGGCTCCACGTGAACATGATGTCGGCGATGAGAGCGTCCGGCAGGGACTCCTCAATGAAGGACTCCACTTGCGACTGGATGAGGTGCGATGCAATGCAGAGCTTCCGGGCGGCGGAATTGTCGGCGACGTCGGAGAAGTTCTCGACGCCGGGGGGAAGACCGACTTGTTCGGCGGGGAAGTTGATGGTGTGCATGCAGATGCGGTCGGAGGCGTTGTCATGATCGCCGCCGCCTCCGATGATGGCCTTGTCAATTAGACGGGCGTTGGAAGGGGTGGTGATGATGGTCACATGCTGTCCACGTGAGGCCAGGAAGCGTGCTAGGTGGACGACGGGGATTTGGTGACCCCGCGCGTAGTATGGCAGCAAGTGTATCTTCAATGGCCGCGACGTCGACGTTGTCATTTTTGTTGCACTCCAAGAAAACTGTTCCTGTGTTAATCTCTCAAATCTCAACATATATTAGACTTGGGAGTTGGACTAAAATCATTTAAAAGTGGCATTATTTACTTGGGAGTCAGTCTAAAATCATTTAAAAGTGGCTTCACGCATTTCGCGAGGGAATTGAGTCGGACTAAAATCATTTAAAAGTGGCATTATTTACTTGGGAGTCAGACTAAAATCATTTAAAAGTGGCTTCACGCTTCTCGCGAGGGAATCTATTCTATCTATCCTATCTATCCTATTATATAAAAATTAGATTTCTACATTTAATAATAAAGTTGATGATGTAATATGTTTTTAAAAATATCTTTTAATTTATTTTTTTAATTCATTAAATTTAATTAATTATTATAAATTAATTATATCAACTAATTAATTTAATTAAATATTTAAGTATCACACTATTTATTATAATTTATATCAATCAATTATTATCAATTATTTTAATTCATTACTTTATAAGACGCATAACAAAATAGATGATTTATTACTTATTCTAATTGAATATAATAAAATAACAAATACATATTAATTTAGTTAAAAAAATTACTATATCCTATATAATTTATTATAAATATTTTTATGTAAAATTAATAGTTAAAAATTATTAAATATTATTAAATTATCAACTGTATGTCAATTTTTGATTATCTTATTACATCTACATAATTAATAACCATGACATTGAGTAGGAAAAAAAATATTATAATGATATTAATAAAAATAGAAAAAAAGAAAAAATATTCAAAGATAAAATATTAATGATATTATATGAATATAAGAGATTAATTTGTATAATAAATATATATACTAGCGGCTCAACAGGCACTATCGTGTCTGTTCAGCCGCTTTTCTATTATTTTTTAAAAAATTATTTTTTTTGTTAATATATTATTCATTCTTTAAATTTTAGATAAACATTTTTGTCATTATTTTAATATTCTCGTGATCTTATTTATATCATATTTTTTTACCTTAAAATTACTATAAAAAATTTTTAAAATATTAAATTATAAAAGCACACAATAAAGAGGTATATATATTATCAGAAAAAATATAGTTAAAAAATTAATGATAATAATTCTATTCTGATTCAAAAAGAATATGTATAAATCAAAATACATGTTAGTTATTTATAAAAGATAATTTTACTTAAATGTCATGGATATTATTTATTTATTTTTTAAATTTATTAGATAAATATTTTTTTATTATTTTAATATTGACATGACCTTATTTATATTATATTTTGTTAAAATTAAAACTATTATAAAAAAATTTTAAAATGTTAAATTATAAAAACATATAATAAAAAAGTATATATATATATATATATTTTTTTTCAAAAAATAATGATAATAATATTATCCTGATTCAAAAAAATTATATATAAATCAAAATACATATTAGTTATTTACAAAAGATAACTTTTACTTAAATGTCATAAATATTTATATTTGTCTTTATATTTTTTAAGTGGTAGGCTAAAATATGAATCTGAAGAGGTCTTCATTTTCTTATAAGTAATGAAAAAAAAGAAATGAAAATCTTTATTTTTTTATTTTTACATATCAAACTATAAGAATAATTAATAAATAAAATAGGAGAATATAAAAATTATGTACTGAAAAAAATCTTCGTAATTCATCATATATATCCTTATTAATAACTTTTTGAGTCTTGAAAAACTGTCAGATTTATTGACTATAAAAATAATTATATAAACGCTTCAAGATTATTCAATTAAATTGATTCCTTAATATAGTAGGGACAAATTCAATTAATTCAATTAATTATAGATTTGATAAAATAATTTAAAAATAAAAAAATATATTTAAAAATAAATATAGAAATTTTATAAGTTATTTAACTTTTAGGACGTTCAAAAATTATAAATTTAAATTAAATAAAATATTAAAAAATTTATTATGTTATTATTATGTGTAATAAAATCAAGATAAATATTTATAAAGTAATTATTTATAAATATTATAAAGTTTATTTATTTATTTTTTTAACAGTATTTAATTTGAAGCAAATATAAAAAATTTATATTTAAAGTATTTTTTTATTTTTATTCATAATTCTAATAAATAAAAAAAATAAATTATTTTTTAATTTTATATTCATAATAGATAAAAAATATTTTGTTTTTTAAATTTTATATTCAATTTATTAAATTATCTTTAATTTTAAGACTTTTTTAAATTATTAATGTATACTTTTATTATATCTTCTTATTGTATCACACACTATTATTTTCTCTTATTATTATTTCTATCGCACACTATTATTGCCTTATTCTCCTTTATCATTTTCTTCTTCTCCTCACACCTTTTCTTCAGCCAATCGTAATTAATTATCACCAAGTACTATTATCGCAACTTTTAAATTTGTCTATCACTTTGATCTATAATCATTTATTATGTTAACTTTTATGAGCCGTTGAAGTGTTATTAAAATAATTAGTTTTTGTGTCTTCTGAATATCTAAATGTATAAAAATAATAGTTTTTTCTTGATGTGAATTTTAAGTTGTCTTATTATTCTATTAAAAAAATATACGACATAAAACATTCAAAATTTTTGCTCAAATTATCAAAATTTAATGTCAATAATCCTTAAAAATAATATTAAAATATATTATTTCAACTAATATAATAAAAATAGTACATTATTTTAAGTTTTTAACTAATAATTATAAAATTAAGTTGCAATTTAATATAGGCTCTTAGAATGAAGACTGTCATTACTTCTTACATTTGACTACTATTATATAAGTTGTACGTTTGTTTTATTGTGTAAAATAATTAAACTATATTTTATTATTTTATTTTGCATGTTTTGAAATAATGCGATCCTACTATAAGAATGATATTAATTTTCATAATCTAATACGAACCTTCTTATTATTTTGTTTGTCACTTAAATACTTTCCATCAAAAATAGTTAGTTAAAATGAAACACAATATAAAGAGAGTCAAAATTTTTTTTTAATTCAGAGTTCTAATATGTTTCTTAATCATCACTTGATATAATGATATAACTCATATTTAATAGGTTAAAAAATTCTCTCTCTCTCTCTTATTCTTAACTTCTTCTATAATAAATTTTTTACATTATCTAATACATAAAATGTCATATCCTTACATTTATCTTAAAAATTAAAAGTTAAAAGTAAATTATATTAGTATTTTTTAATAAAATTAAAATAAAAAGATAAAAAACTACTGAAAAGAATAATATTAAGTTTGAGGTATGCTACGTGTACACCAAAATCAGCCACCAAAGTTCGCCATCAGTATAAAATACATGCTAGCATACAAATACACATTGAAAATAAATTAAACTACACATGTATTTATTATACACAAATACATTAGTAGCTGATTTTGGTGTACAAATAGTATTTTTGATTAAATTTTATGTTCTTTTGTATCAGAATATTACAATTTATTAGATTATTATATTATCTTTGTACTACAGAACAAAAAATAAAATTCTATATCTTCTTGTTGTTACTTATTTAATTTTATTTTTATTACAGTTTATTATATTATTATATTATTTTTGTACTATATAATAAAAAGTGAAATTCTATCTCTTCTTATTGTTACTTATTTTACTTTATTTTGGCTATCTAAATTAGCCTGTATAATATTGTGAAGGTTGAAACTGTTAAAAAATATATAACAGAAAATTTAGATATTTATTATGTTATCAGGTTATTTAAAAAAACTAATTCATAGATGTTATTATCCTACCATATCTTTAATGTTATATGTCAATCTAATATTTAATAAAAAAAAAATATTAACTAACATAGAACTGATTAAAATTTTAAAAAATAATTAACAAAATATCCATGAGAGTTTTTTCACTTTACTATTGATAGATACATATTTTTTTTTTGCATCTTTTATATGCCAATTAAATAATCAATACTATGTGCCAAAAAAATAATATTTAATTAATTAATTTTTTTGAAACATAAATTATTTATTTTAATTTAATTATAAACAAATTTGCATGTACTTAAATGTCAGAACTCTACATCGTTAATAATTTAAGAAATAAACATATTAATATTTTAACAAATCATTAGTAGTTGCAAAATTTTTTTTGTGTCTTTTTTATGTCAATCAAATAAGAATTTAATTTTGATGTCCTATTAGTATAAAATAGTTTTACACGTGCATATAATCACCATCAAAATTAAACTCATCAAATCATCAGGACTATATGCCAAACAAATAATATTGTGGAATACAAAATTACTAAATTTTTTGTTGTATAATTTATTTAATTAAATTTAAAAATAAATATTTATGTACTCAAATTTTAATTACAATACTTTACCTAATCAATAATTTAGAAAATTAAAAAAATATCACTAAATACAAAGCAATTTAAAAAAAATGAGATTTAACTAAAAGGTAAATATTGATGCACTTAAAATTTAAAAAAATATTCTACATAATCAATAATTTAAAAAATTTTAAAAATAATTTTATCTTGTACAAAATTGTTTAAAAAATAAAAAAACATTAACAAAATAATTTATGAGAGTTCTTCGGTTCATTATTGATAGGTATATACATGTAAAAAAAGTTAAAAAACAAATATCAGATAAAAAAAATAATTTTTTTAAAATTAAATTGATGAGAGAAAACTTTGGATGTGAAAGATAGATTAAAAATATATAAGAATTAATACAGTTTGGTAAGTGTTAGACAAAATATAATTTTTATAAGAAAATTATAAAAATAAATAATTAGTTATTTGGTAATATTCCTATATATAATATTTATATCTATTTTAAATTAAATTAGATCATTTGATAGTTGGTTATTTATTTAAATTTTAAAATTAACAGCAAGCAAGAAGTGCGGGAACAGCTACAAGAAATTCAAATTTCCTGCAAGTGGTGTACAAAGAGTAACTGCCCCATTGAGATTAGGCTAGTCTATAAATGGAGCTTTAGGAACACGTTGTAATCAGTTCAGTTCTTCTTGGAAAACACTTAGAGACCCAAAACGCTCTCAGCCCCTTGGCATCACAGAGTAAAATTGGGAATCTTAAGTAATTCCTCTGAACTCAAACACTTGTACTTTGCTTTCTTTCAGTTTTTATAAATAAAATTTCTTTACTTTTACGTCTTTTTCTCTTTTATGTTCATGTTTCTTCTTTCATCTTCTTTTTAATTTCCTGTTTGTTTTAATTTCTGCATTTTACTTTGCCTCCAGGCACCTTGTATGTTTTCCTTTTTATCTTTAATTTTACTTTCGAAACTACAATTGAGACTTTGAGACACCCACAAAAGGAGTCGTTTCTGCTCCTTGAATTAAGATTGTGAAACAAAACTCAAAAATTGTTGATTTATTTGTTGTTAACAATGGAACAAAAATTCGAGTAAAACAAATTGGCACGCCCAGTGGGACCTTGTCAATAGATTGTAGTTTGTCAAAAGAAAAATCAAGAGTTTTGAATTTGCATGTGGTTGCGCAGTGGTAAATTCGTGCGTCCAGAGCCAAGGAAATCAGCGTCAGTTGACATGTCAAATACTTCTGCAACATCTTCTTCTACTTCTAGTGATGAGATTAGAGGAAATGAATCCGGGAATTCTCCTGTGATTTCAAATGCAGAGCCTACCTTGATGTCAGTGAGGCATGATGGCGTTGGCCATGCCCATACAGGGTTAAATGCAACTCACATAAATACCATGGGGTGGCCGCCATATGGCTTGCCACCGGGGTATGTCCCCTCCATGGTGACACAAGGATTGCCTGTGCCTCTCTACTCAACTTTTCAAAATCCTCTTTATCAAAATCCATATGGCATGTCAAATGTACCTGTTTCTGGGGTGTCAGGTTTACACGTATCACAACAAAATTTTTCACATGCTATTAATACAGGAAATAACAGTGCATCTAATTCTACTACGTCCACTGTCACTAGGGTAGAAAATTCCAGACCTGTATTTCCTGACATGTCAAGAGCAATGCCTGTTAATCAACCTAGTCAAACTGTGGATCTTTAGCAAATATTAGGCAACAGATGGATGAAAGCCACCATGATCTAGTAAACATGTTAACTCATCAAATGGTGACAGTTTTAAATCCTCTTCTAGAAAACACAAACACTAGAATTGAACAATTAAATAGGCAAGTCAATAGGATTGCTACTGTGGTAAATTTAGAAGAAAATGATAACTTGGGTTTAAGATTTGATAATGTCAATCAGAACGGTAGAGCAATTCCTAATTATGATGTTCATATGCCTAGACATGATCAAAATGCTGATGATATGTTAGAAAGACTTAGACAAAATAACTTAGGGGGGCATTATAATCTAGCAAGAAATGTTGAACAAGTTTTAAACCGTTTGGGATTTAATGTTGGTTGCTTGAATAGGCCATATTTTGTGTCTGCTTTTCCTGAGTGTGTCCAACAAGCAGAGCTCCCAAGGGGTTGGAAAATTTCAAAATCCCTTACAAAATTTTCTGGAGAAGAAAATGAATCTACAGTAGAACATATTGCTCGATATACTGTTGAAATTGGGGAAGCAGCTTCTAATGAATATCTCAAGATGAGATACTTTCCTTCTTCTTTAACAAAAAATGCATTTACATGGTTCTCTAACTTGAGACCAAATTCTATTCATTCTTGGGCGCAGTTAGAGAGAAATTTTCATGATCAGTTTTTCCGAGGTGAATTGAAAGTTAGTATTACAGATTTATTCTCTGTCAAACGTGCAGAAGGAGAATCCATTGATACCTATTTGGCACGGTTTAGAAACATGAGGAATAAATATTTTACTCCGATTCCAGAATCTGAAGTTGTCAAAATGGCTACTAATGGACTAGAATTCGGAGTTAGGAAGAAACTTGTTAATCAACATACTTTAGATCTTTTCCAATTAGCTGAGAGAGTAAGACAGATAGAACAAATTAAGAAAGAAAAAGAAAATTTTAAAAGGGGTTCAAAAAAGGTTGCATATGTTGATTGTTTTTCCGATAGTAGTGATTCAGATGAAAAAGAGATTTATATTGCCGAATTACGTGGGGTCCTCCTTATGTATGCAAATCTTTGAAGCCTGTTAAAGGAAAGGAAAAAGTTTCTTCTTATTCTAAAGTTGAAAATAAGACTTATTCTTTTGATATTTCTAAGGCAGATCAAATATTTGAAGTTTTATTAAAAGATAAGCAGCTTATTTTACCTGAAGGAAAAAAGATGCCTACAACTGATGAAATAAAGAATAAGAAATTTTGTAAGTTTCATCAAGTATTTTTGCATACCACTAACAATTGCTTCCGTTTCAGGGTTTTGATACAAAAAGCAATTGAGGAGGGAAGACTGAAGTTTGAGGATAAAACTACTATGAAGGTGGACACTGAACCATTTGCTGCTGACTCAAATTATGTTGAGCCATTCTATTTGTCAATCAACATGGTAGAAGTTGATGCCACGATGGTTAGTGCTAAAAATGAAAATAAAGACCTGAGAGTCTTTGAACAAGATAAGAAGCCAGTTTATCCTCGTCCTG
Organism: Arachis hypogaea; assembly: GCF_003086295.3. Classification (NCBI taxonomy): domain Eukaryota; kingdom Viridiplantae; phylum Streptophyta; class Magnoliopsida; order Fabales; family Fabaceae; genus Arachis; species Arachis hypogaea. The sequence goes on from NC_092054.1 coordinate 23,219,309, forward strand.
GTGAGGATTTGTTAGATTTTTTGTTAAGAATTAAAGAATCTGACAGCACCATTGCCATGTGGCCAAAGTGCAATGCTGTTTTTGACAAGGAAGCTGCAAAAGAATTTGAAAAGTACAAAATTGAAGAGAAAGAAAAGGCTGAGTTGAGAAAGAAGATTGCTGAAAAAGAAAATGAAACTAACGAGCTAAAGCGGAAGATAGCCGAGGGAAAACAAAAGTTGGGCGGTCAAACTCCTTTGAACAAGTGCGTCAACAACACTGGAGTACAACCTGTCAACCAGAAGATGAAGACTGTGGTCATGATTGATGGAAGACCTGATGGATTTTCTCAAAAGACAAGAGTTCCTCCCACCAAAATCTCAAACAATAAATGGGTCCAGAATGTGAGAAATGTGCAGAATCAACCTACTGCTTTTGCAAGAGGAAAAAACAAATGGGTGAAGCCTAGACCTTTCAAGCCCAGGTACTATGAGTCTCAGTTATGGAACATGAATCATGCACAAGACGGAGGTAGTATATATATTCCAAAAAATGCGCCTATTCCCTCAAAGCCAATTTATTCTTGTTATAGTCCTAATATGCAGCAGGTTCCTAATTATTCTCCTTGGCCAAATTGTCAAAACATTCCCAAATATTCTCTTTTTACAACTTTTGAGCAGAAAGAGAATATGCCTGAGTATGTTCCTTTGGATCCATACAAGGGACACGGAGTAGATTTTCCTCCTTTGCCAACCATGGCCAAGTCTGTAGAAACAGGCAATTCTTCTAATCACCCTAAATGCAATAAAAATGTCAAGAAGAATCTTGCTGGGAAGAGGGTGATGGTTGAAAACAAGGGAGAAAAGGATGAAGATTTAATTACTGATAATTTTGACACTGGTTTTGATGACAGCTTAGAAGCAATATTTGGTGTTAAGCAACCTATAGCTGTGGTGTCAATACTGCCTGAGGAGTATAGTCAAGTCCAGGAAGTAGAGTCATTAAAAGATGATTGTTATGATGTCTTTCCTGGAAGCGAATGTTTATTGCTAGACGACAATATGTGTGGTGGAGGATTATTTGAGAAGCCTACTGAAAATGATAAGGAACACTTGCGTCCACTGCATATCAAGGCTCGTGTTGACGGAAGGATAGTCAATAAGATTTTGGTTGACGGGGGAGTTGCTGTTAATCTCATGCCTGAAAGAATGATGGGAAGGCTTGGAAAGACTGAAAAAGATCTGATTAAAAGTAGCATTGGGATGACAGATTTTAATGGAAAGACTTCTTCTGTTAGAGGTGTGGTTCTGCTGTCAATTGAGGTTGGTTCTGTTAATAGGCCAACTCTATTTGTTGTGGTTCCATCAAAGGCTGGTTTTAACTTGCTTTTGGGACGTGATTGGATTCATGGAATGGGTGCTATTCCATCAACTTTACATCAAAAATTGATTTTCTGGAATAAAGATGGAGGAGTGGAAGAAGTTCTTGCTGACAATAGTACTTGTTACTACGATGAGATGCATGTGGAGTTCAGGATGTATAATCCTGGAGTCAAGCTGCTGACCGTTGACACCAATGCATTTAATCCTGAAAATATTGAGATGTACAGAATAGATATGAATGGTTTTATTTTCGTCCCTAAGGCCGGGACGGATGCGGCCTCAGAAGAAACTTAGATGAGCTTGACGAGCCAACTGGCTCGGCTGTCAGCCTATATGGCAGACAGAGAAGGGTGCATTGACAGTGTACCTTATGATTGTATATATGATGGTCCTTTAGGTTTTGAAAAAAATAATAATACTGACACTGTAAAAAAGGTTGAAGTGCAGGATCCTTTGGAGGAAGTAGATATTGGTAACGGTGATTATCCTAGACCAACATATGTGAACAAGATGCTGCCTGATTATTTCAAAAAAGAAATGGTGGAGATTTTGAAGGAATATTGCGACTGTTTTGCATGGGATTATGCAGAGATGCCAGGCTTGAGTCGTGAATTGGTAGAACATCAATTGCCATTGAAAGCCAACGTTAAACCTGTCAAGCAGCCACCAAGGAGATTTGCCCCTGAAGTCGTGCAGAAGATTAAAGAAGAGATTGAAAGACTTCTTAAGGCTAAGTTTATAAGAACAGCAAGGTATGTCAACTGGATTTCTAATATTGTCCCTGTCATGAAAAAGAATGGAAAATTAAGGGTTTGCATTGATTTTAGAGATTTAAATTCTGCAACACCAAAAGATGAATATCCAATGTCTATAGCTGATATGTTGATAGATTCTATTGCTGGTCATGAAATATTAAGTTTTATGGATGGATATTCAGGTTATAATCAAATATACATAGCTGAGGAAGATGTGTCAAAAACAGCATTTAGGTGTCCAGGTGCTTTAGGAACTTTTGAATGGGTTGTGATGCCATTTGGGTTAAAAAATGCTGGTGCAACTTATCAAAGGGCGATGAATAAAATTTTTCATGATTTTATTGGAAATTTTATGGAAATTTATGTTGATGATGTGGTTGTCAAATCAAATGCTAAAAAAGAGCATTTAGAAAATTTAAAGAAAGCATTTGAAAGAATGAGAAAGCATAAATTAAAAATGAATCCCTTAAAATGTGCCTTTGGTGTGAGTGCAGGAAATTTTCTTGGTTTCTTGGTGCAGAAAAAAGGGATTGAAATTGACAAAAATAAGGCAAAGGCTATCTTAAAGGCTCCTCCTCCAGCTAACAAAAAGCAACTGCAAGCATTTTTAGGGAAGGTCAATTACCTCAGAAGGTTCATTTCCAATCTGTCAGGAAAAACCAAGGTTTTTGCACCTCTGATCAAGTTGAAAAAAGAGGAAGAGCTCCAATGGAAAACAGAGCATCAAGAAGCTTTTGACAACATCAAGCAGTATTTGACTAATCCTCCTATTATGACACCTCCAAGGCATGGAGCACCTCTAAAACTTTATGTGTCAGCTTCTGAAGTAACAATTGGTGGAATGCTGGCTCAAGAAGATGAGAATGGCAACGAGAGAGTGATTTATTATCTAAGTCGAGTGCTAAATGATGTTCAGAGCCGTTATTCTCCAATTGAGAAACTTTGTTTAGCTTTATATTTTTCCTGTTTAAAACTTAAGTATTATTTAATTCCTAGGAATGTTTATGTAATTTCTAAGTTTGATGTTCTTAAATATATGTTGTCTTCTCCAATATTGCATGGTAGACTAGGAAAATGGATGCTAGCCTTAACAGAATTTTCTTTGTATTTTGTTCCTGCAAGAGCGGTTAAGGGTCAAGTTCTAGCCGATTTCCTGGTTGATCACCCTTGTATTGACATTGATGAGAATTCACTGAGTTTCGTTGGTTTGGTGCCTTGGAAATTGTATTTTGACGGTTCATGCCATAAGGGTGGTGTTGGTATAGGAATTTTAATTATTTCTCCAAGTGGTGAGCCAAGTAAATTCCTCTTTGAATTGAATTATTCATGTTCCAACAATGAGGCAGAGTATGAAGCATTAATAATGGGACTGGAATTATTATTAGAAAGAGGAGTTAAAAATGTAGAAATTTTTGAGGATTCACAGCTTGTAGTCCGTCAAGTATCACTCGAATATAGGTGTGTTAGTGAAAATTTGAGAAAGTATTTCAATGTGGCTACAGAGTTGTTGAGTAAATTTGATAATATCATTGTAAGGCATGTTCCAAGGGAGTTAAACCAAGAAGCAAATGAATTAGCTCAAATTGCTTCAAGATATAAGATCAAGCCCTCAACACTAGAAAAATTGGTAAGGATAAAAGACATATTTATGCCTTTGAGAGAAAGAGAAGTGTTGTCATTAGAAAAACTAGACCCAGAAGATTGGAGAGTATCAATTGTAGAATATTTAAAAAATCCAAGTCTTAGTGTCGATAGAAAACTTAAATATAGGGCTCAAAGTTATGTTCTAATAAGTAATGTCTTGTTTAAGAAATCTGTTGATGGGAACCTCTTGACATGTTTGGGAGAAAAAGAAGCGTACTTTGCTCTTGCTGAAGTGCATGAGGGAATTTGTGGCGCCCATCAATCAGGGAAAAAAATGAAATGGGTGATAAATAGGAGAAGATTATATTGGCCAACTATTCAAAAAGATTGTATAAACTATGCCAGGTCCTGTGAAGAATGCCAAAAACATGGAAGCCTTCAACATATTCCAGCGTCAGAACTGCATGTTATAATTAAGCCATGGCCATTTAGAGGTTGGGCTCTAGATCTTATTAGACAGATTCACCCACCGTCTTCTAAAGGTCATAAGTTCATTTTGGTTGGTGTGGATTATTTCTCTAAATGGGTAGAGGCTATCCCTCTAAGGGAGGTGACTCACAATGAAATAATAGATTTTATTGAGGAGCATATTGTGCATAGGTTTGGAATTCCTCAGTCTATTACCACTGATTAAGGAACCATGTTTATTGGGAAAAAGGTCATGGAATATGCCAAATCTAGGGATATAAAAATGCTTTCCTCTACACCATATTATGCCCAAGCCAATGGACAAGTAGAGGCAGTGAATAAAATTTTGATTGCATTAATTAAAAAACACATTGGAAGGCAGCCAAGAAATTGGCACCAAACTCTTAGTCAAGTTCTTTGGGCTTACCGAAATTCTCCAAGAGGATCTACTAGAACCACCCCGTATAAGTTAGTTTACGGTCATGATGCAGTGTTGCCAATTGATATTAATATGCAAAGTATAAGGGTGGCTAGACAAGATGAGATACCAGTAGTGGATTATTGGAATTCTTTGTATGACGAGCTTAATGAACTAGATGACGAAAGGTTAAGAGCTTTAGAGCGGGTGATTCGACAAAAAGAGATTATGTCAAAATCATACAACCGCCGTGTTAAAGCAAAGACATTTGCAGTTGGAGATTTAGTGTGGAAAACAATCTTGCCTATAGAAAGAAAGTCGAAAACTTATGGTAAGTGGTCTCCAACTTAGGAAGGACCTTATGTAGTGGACAAAGTTTACCCTGGAAATGCCTATAAGATTATTGAAATCGGATCAGGAAGAAGAATTCCTTCAATAAATGAAAAATATTTAAAAGTATATAGGCCAGGCATACATGAGATAAACATTCCACATGTTTAAGGATACAAAAATATCCAGTTGAAGTGTCAAAGGAAAAAGTAAAGAGCTAATTAATATTTGCAATTCAGTTTGTGTCCTTGTGATTTCTTTGAATTGCAAAGTCTACTGACAGTGTAAAGCATTAAGCTTATGAGACAAATATGTGTCCAAAGCATCAGGTTTAAAATCTTGGACAAAAATAATCTCTCATTGACATTTGGGTATGTACTTCATAAATATAAGAGCCTAATTGACTTAGAAATTCTGTTGAGTCTCTTAGCGCTTGGAGTCAAAACTATTAGAATGTTAGTGTGGAGATTTTATAGGATTAGAAATTTTATCAAATTTAATTGACACCTGGAGTTTAACATATGAAAGAAACGACTTCACGAAGTTAAGATTTTGTTACTTCTGAAGTTAGAAAAATTGTGTCAATTAAAATAATGAAAGTGTGTGTCAAAAAAAAAACTCTTAATTGAAATATTAAAGGTAAAAAAAAAGGTTAATTAATACACATTTAATGTACCGAAATTATAACAGATATCATTTGACACACTTAAAAATTTCATACAAAAGAATAGACCCCATTGACAGTTCAACTATTAATGTAAAAATTTTATAGACTTAAAAATTCTGTTAAGTCTATTACTAGTAGGCATTTAATCTGTCAAGCGGATGTGTCTAAAATGTCAATTGACTCTCAATAAAAAAAATATCAATAAACAACTAAGTTTTCTCACTTTCAATCATTACACATCTTCAAGTGAGAAATTTTGGGGGCATCTTATTAGACAAAATATAATTTTTATAAGAAAATCATAAAAATAAATAATTAGTTATTTGGTAATGTTCCTATATATAATATTTATATCTATTTTAAATTAAATTAGATCATTTGAGAGTTGGTTATTTATTTAAATTTTAAAATTAACAGCAAGCAAGAAGTGCAGGAACAGCTACAAGAAATTTAAATTTCCTGCAAGTGGTGTACAAAGAGTAACTGCCCATTGAGATTAGGCTAGTCTATAAATAGAGCTTTAGGAACATGTTGTAATCAGTTCAGTTCTTCTTGAAAAATACTTAGAGACCCAAAACGCTCTCAGCCCCTTGGCATCATAGAGTAAAATTGGGAATCTTAAGTAATTCCTCTGAACTCAAACACTTGTACTTTGCTTTCTTTTAGTTTTTATAAATAAAATTTCTTTACTTTTACGTCTTTTTCTCTTTTACGTTCATGTTTCTTCTTTCATCTTCTTTTTAATTTCCTGTTTGTTTTAATTTCTGCATTTTACTTTGCCTCCAGGCACCTTGTATGTTTTCCTTTTTATCTTTAATTTTACTTTCGAAACTACAATTGAGACTTTGAGACACCCACAAAAGGAGTCGTTTCTGCTCCTTGAATTAAGATTGTGAAACAAAACTCGAAAATTGTTGATTATTTGTTGTTAACAATGGAACAAAAATTCGAGTAAAACAGTAAATAAACTGAAGAGAAAGAAAAATGAAGTTGAAAGTTATGCGTGAAATTAATAACCGCAGTAAAACGGTATAAAATTTGCAATTGTAGTTAATAGAAGCGAGGAAAAGATGTAGGCGATACAATCACGATGTTGAAAGAAGGAGAATAATGGCAACAGTAATAATACAGAAAAGTGCACCTAACGGTGAGAGGAGAAGCACTAAAAATTGAATAATGAGATCAAATTGTTGGTATAAAGTACCCACATAAAGAATATACCCAAAATAAAACGATAAGATCGATAAAAAATTATTTATCACCCCTAATTATTTTTTTCCTCCTTTCATATATGGCGTCGAAAATCAACATTTAGTATAGTCATTATCTAGTTCAGAAAATCACAAAAACTTATCCAAATAATTGTTACATACAGAGAAGCACATTCAGAATTGGAAAGAGAAATAAGAAAAATTGAAAACAGATAAAATTAATGAAAAGGATAAATTATTGGAATAAAGAATTGAAGAAGAGGTTACAGTTCTTACAACTATCAGTGAAGTACAGAATAAAAATGAGATAGAAGAACATGTGTTGCTGGTAACGGTGGAAGTTCTTTTATTTAAATAACTCCGTATCGACATTATATATTGTTATAGATTTCTATTTACCTGTTCTAATTGTAGTCAATCAGGTTACTCCTGTGTTTGTGGAATTGTGTTTGGCATTGGAGTTGGAATTGGAATTAAAGTTGTATCAGTTGATATGACAACTTGTTTTCTTGTCGAATCATCTCCTAGTTAGGTGTTGCTGTCTTTGTTCTTCGGTCATGTTCTGTCTCTTCGCCTAGTAGATTCTGTCCAAGTGATCGACGTTGACGTGATTGTTGATTTCGTGATAGCAAGATGCAGAGAAGAAAAATAGTTGCGAGACCAAAATTGAAAGTGAAAGAGTAATTTAATTCTCTTGGGGTTAAGTACGACTGAAGGTGGATCAGTTTTTTATTGAAAGTGGGTCAGTTTTTAAATTGAGTACGTGGTAGCAGTTTTTTTGATTGGAAGTAAATCAGTTTTAAAATATGTCGTGGAGTTGAAAGTGAATTAGTTTGATAAAAATGGAGGACGTAGTAACAGTTATATTGAATTCAGTGTTTAACAAACATAAAAAAAATAGGGATAAAATAGGGAGAAGAGATTGGATACCAAACTTTCCTATTCCATTATACATTAGTATAATTCATTATATATTGGTATAGATTTATTAAGAAGTACTCTTCTATATGTAATTTTTTTTAAAATATAAATAATAGACATCAGAAAAATATATAAATCGTGTATTGTAATTTAATTAATTGGTATATATTTAATTAAGGAGTACACGTTTATATGTAAATTTTTTTAAGATAAACAATAGACATCAGAAATATTTAAACCGTGTATTGTAATTTAATTAATTTTATTATAAAATATCAATAAATTATGTTATTACTTGAAATAAAATGAATCAATTTTAAACTGTGTCATGTGTAAAGCTATTTTTTTTTTTAAAATTAAATACGTGGTGACTTTTTTTTATTAAAAATGAAGTGGGTAAATCCTTTTCTTGAAAAAAAAAAGGATAAAAGAAGGAATTGGATACCAAACTTTTTATATATATATATATATATATATATATATATATATAATTAATTTAGTGTTGTAAATATAATATTTTTAAATTTCATAATTATATTTACTTTCGTAAATAATAATAAAAAGAAAAGGTATGGAATAATGAATGTAATTTAATAGAATAAATTATTATACGAGAATCATGATAACTTGGTAAGAGATTATAATGTAAATATAATAAATTACTTTGATGGACTCTCCTTATTCTCGAACATATAAATACTTAATGCCTTCCAATGGTGGTTCTTCATATTTTTTCGAACGTGGTTTTTCGTTTTACTTTTTTTATTCTTTTGTCCTAAATAATTTCACAAACTATAATAATAACTGCATACAAAGTTGTTTATTTTATCCTTTGATTCTCATCACCATCTTCTCTTCTTCTTCCTTTTCTTCTTTGCTTTCAGGCTTATTATTATTATTTGTTTCTACAACACTCTAATAGAAAAGAGGTCATTTCTTATGATTCTCAATGCTTGACAAATATAGGTAATGAGGTGAGTTTTAATTTTCTCTAAAATTAATAATCACTTACCTAACACGTAACGATATTTACAAATTAATGTTGTATGATAAATTAATTTTTGGTCAAGTCAACCGTCCCATTGTATTTGTGACCAATAATATATATGTATGTCCTGATGAATATCTTTTTCTCTTTCATTTTTTTCCTCAACAAAATCTTTTTCTTTAATTTTTTGCATTTGAATCTTTGTTTCGTGTGCTCTGTTTCGTGTGCTCTATTGTTACCTAAAATGAGGAGTATTTTATTTATCAACAAATAATATAACGAGGATGCAAAAGAATAATACAACATTATTATTTTAGATTGACTTTTAGTTTTACGGTATTATCTTTTTTCTGCCTTGGCTCATTTCATTTCTTTTCTTTTTCCTTATTTGCTTTTGACAACACATCACAATGCATATATATTCCTGAATGTTTTACTTTGCTTCACATTATTTCATCGGATTTATCAAATGCTACATATATATATTAACAATGATTCAAGCACAACTATTTTAACAATAATAATGAGGTTTGTTTATTATCAAAAGTTTTTTATTTTTGCAATGATTTGATAACCTTATTTGTCTATTTCATTTAAGAAGGATGTGCACATTTATTATCATGTTTAAAAATTAAAATAAAGTAAGAACAATAATACATAATTACAAAAATATTTTTCTAGAGATCATAGGAACTATTTATTTCACCTTTTTACCTGAAATAGTGAAATTTTGAGAGATTATATGAAATTATTTATAGAGTTTGTATGCCATATTTTTTAGAGTGCTTTCGATTTGTTTTTTTTATTCATTAAGTATAATTTATTATGATGAATTAATTATATGTAATAATTAATTTGATTAGATATTTAAATGTGACATAATTTATTAAAATTTATTATAATTTATATTAATTTATTTTGGTATTATTTCATTCTTAATTTATTTTTTTAATATTTTGGTAATTTTTTAATTATTTTTTTTTAATTTATTAAACCAAATAAATTATACTAATTATGTGTATTAATTAATTTAATTAATTTATTAGTCATTAAAATAATAAATCTATGAATAAAATAGGTAATTGAAATATTTTTATCTAAGAATTAAATCAAATCAAATGTATTGAGCAAGATTTGGTTCCAGTCATCGGACTGCTTTCAGTTATTGGTTTACTGGTTCAATCGAAATAACTATTTTATAATAAAATAATAAATAAAATATAAATAAACACACAAAAGTATAATTATAGTCTAATATAAACTTTTAAATATTATTCAAATTAAAAATACATCAATCACAATATCAGATAAAAACTGATTATGCTAATGTATAGCACTATATAAAAATGGATTAGATTATATTTATTTCCAATGAGGTAGGCGAGTTTAATTTCTAGGCCTAATCATAGTTGGAGCTGAGAAAAGTCTGAAAAATACTAATAATACAAACATTGTTTATTTTTAATATCCAATAATAATAAATATAAAAATTAAAACTAATATTATTTCGTACAAAATAATAAAACGTATATTATACTCAAAGTATATTCAATCTGTATCAGTTATCATTATTTATTAATTAAGTTTTGACAAATTTAGTTATTAAAAATAATTAAAATTAAAACACACTATTATTCCATGTGCTTTCTATTTTTATTTTATTATTATGAAAAGTCATATATACTAGAAGAGAACTTCATCTTTTAATCAATGGTTCTTCTATTCAGTAGTTTTTATAAAGAAAAGATGGATAATTTTGTTCTTTCAGTTCTTTAGTGTGTACAGAGGTAGGACACATAATAATATTATATTTGGCAAGAATATATAAAATTTTGAAAGGTTTAAGTAAGGGTTTGGCTTTTAGCATATTTGTAGATAAAGTGTAGAGTGGATAAAAATATGGTTAATAAAAGAATAAATGGTTAAATCTTTCTCAATTCTAAAAGTTGTAGTACATCATCATGTTCTATAATTTTTTTGAATTTGATTGTTTCTTTATTATTGGATGTTAATCTGTTTAATTTGTGTTAAAGGGGCTTATGATGATGATCTTATTATATTAGTGTAAGGAGTAAGGTTATATTTATTTTATGTGCTCTTAAACTTTATGTCTCTGATATATATTTGTGGCTGAGTAATTATTAAAAAAATTTGTTTAATATCTATTTTATATTTTATTTAAATAATAATAGTGAATAAATAATTTTTTTTGCTTTTTTTTTCAAAATAAATAATTCAATTTTTTTTTATAAAAATAAAGTTTAAATAAGATTTAATTATTCTGTTGGTCCTTATAGTTTTGTAAAATTTTCAATTAGGTCCCTATACTTTTTTTCTTTTTAATTGGGTCCCTACACCAAATTTTTTTTTCAATTAGGTCCCTCTTAGTAGTAATTGGCTTCATTATATAGGGACCCAACTAAAAAATAATTGGTGCAGGGATTCAAATAAAAAAAAATGTAGGGACTCAATTGAAAAAAAAATTAGTGTAGAGACCCAATTAAAAGGAAAAAAAAGTATAGGGACCTAATTGAAAATTTCGTGAAACTATAGGGACCAACAAAGTAATTAAACATTTAAATAATTATGAGTTTAGAATATTCTACAGATGATGATAAGTATTTTGTCATTAGATTTATTATAAAAGAAACTTATAAGAATATTATGTTGTATTATATAATTTAGTTATATTTTTTTATTTCTAATTTAGATTATTTAGATAGAGTGACATATTTGTGGATAAAGTGTAGAGTGGATAAAAATATGGTTAATAAAAAAATAAATAGTTAAAGCTTCCTCAATACTAAAAGTCGTAGTACATCATCGATGTTCTATAATTTTTTTGAATTTAATTTTTTTTATTATTATATGTTAATCTGTTTAATTTGTGTTAAAGGGGCTTATGATGATGATTTTATTGTGTTAGTGTAACGAGTAAGTGTTATATTTATTTTATACGCTCTTAAACTTTATGTCCCTGATATATATGTGTGGTCGAGTAATTATTAAAAAAATTTGCTTAATATCTATTTTATATTTTATTTAAATGATAATAGTGAATAATAATTTTTTTGCTTTTTTTTTCAAAATAAATAATGCAATTTTTTTATAAAAATAAAGTTTAAATAATTGTGAGATTAGAATATCTTACTAATGATGATAAATATTTTGTTATTAAATCTCTTATAAAAGAAACTTATAAGAATATTATGTTGTATTATATAATTTAGTTATATTTTTTTATTGTCAATTTAGATTATTTAGATAGAATGACATATTTTTGAAAAGTGTTATTCAATTTTTTAAATTGTTAAATTAAATCAATTACAACTAATTAATTAATTTGATTAAATATCTTACAATTTAATATAATTTAATTTATATAGATACATAATTTTTACTATTTATGTCATAAATTTTAGAGATAATTTTTATAATTTATAATTTGTTTTTTTTATCTGCATATTATACTTTTAATAATAATTTTTTTATTTAGGAATTGATTATATATATATAATGAATATGTAATTTTATAATTTTAGACTATTATATAAACACTAATTAATATGATCTTATTTCTATTATTTGAGTATGAATACACTACAATAATCTTATGAATTTTTTTTATTGTATAATTTACTTCAATAAAAAATAATAAATTTTGATTTATGAAAAATTAAACTTGAGCACTTATTATAGTTGAGTTGAAATTTTAGTTTATTTTATTATATTATATAAATATTAAATTCTTTAATTAAATACTTATTTGATTATAATATAATATTATATATAACTTTATATTAGCAATTAAATTTCAATTGTTACATAGATGTTATATTTTAGATAATTGTATATTTTTTTATATTTTAAAAATTATTATATATTTTTAGGATCATTTAATTATATTTTTTTTAAAAAAATTACTATTATGAGAGAACAACTAATATTTGTGATGATGTAAAATTGAAAAAAATAAAAAATACAAGATATTAATAATTTAAATTTTTAAAATATAAATTTTAAAGTAAATATATATGATTATGATCAATGTCATAATTCAAGGCCTTTATTTTATTTCAACTTTTGTGAAACATGTTTACCTTACTTAATTTTTTTTATTAATTGCTAATTTTTTGGTACATTTAACTGTCATTAATTTATATCAATTAAAATTTATAATTTAAAAAATAGATATGTGTCTAAGAAAATGAACAAAAAAATATATTCTTTTAATAAAAAATTATGTCATTTTAATTTTTTTTGGCATCATATCTTATAATTTTATTATAATTATAGGTTTTATAGATACAACAAATTAACAATTACATTATTAAATATAATAAATTATTAAAAAATATATAATATTTAGGTAATTATCATAAACACATTTAAAGATATTTAAGTTATTTTCATATAATAAAAGTGATATGCTTCAAAAGATATTTGTATATAAAATCATTGATGTGTTCTAATTTATATATACATAAATATATTTTTTGAATTTAGTAATTTCTGTAATTTTTATCTCCAATTTGAATTTTTTCTTTTTCTTCTAAACTCATTTTCAGTCTCACTTCTCTCTTTCTCTCTCATACACACATTCTTTGCCTCTCAAGTCTGTCACTATATCGCTTAGTATCGTTCAAAAATATATGTTATGCTATTATGTTAGATTAGGTTTTTATATTTTTTTTCTTTTGAAATATTTTTTTCATAATGAATATATTATGAATTGTATTGAATTATATTGAATTGATTATTTGATGATTATTATATTATGTTTTTTTTTCAACAATGTCCAAATAATATTTGTAGATATTCGATAAAATTTGCGATTCCTAAATAGATAATTAAATAAGGACTTGCAAAGACGGAGACGGGACATGGATATTTTTTTAAATGGAAGTGAGGGACTGAAAAAGGCCTGCCACACTATTTCTGAATATCCATGATCATATCTAAATAGCAATCGAGATTCAATTTGAGCCAATTTGAAAGAAAATTTGTGGACTCCATTTACATAGGTCTTAAGATAATGAACCTAAGTCAAATTTGGAACCCTAACAATGGATTTAGGACTTAGGTTGATCTTGCTTTTTTTGAAGTCTTACTAAACTTAAAATATATTTTAAATTAATATTTTGAGTCAATATTATAACAAATATTATACTATTAAATATGATAATATTTAGTATATGCAAAAAAATTTGATATAATTACAAGAGAAATTTTTTATTCAAATTAAGAAAAATTTTTAATTATTTTTTATAATTTTAAATATTATTTACTAATGTAACGAAAATGTAAAAGTAACAACACTCACATAATTAAAATAGATAATCCTAATATATACATGACACTATATATATCAAGAATTATTATATATAATAAATATTTTTTTATTTTTTGTAATAACTATTTATATGATTTAAGAGACAAGATATTATTTAATATATAAAATAAGTAATTTAAGTCATCATAGAAGATAATAAGTATAAAAGTGTAAATACCTACTTATTTATTAGTATTAAAAAATATATAAAATGTATAAACTAATATTTTTTAGTAAAAAAATAATAATAAAAATTATTAATTAAGTTAATTATATAATTAAAAAATTATGAATAATTTTTTAAATAATAATAAAAAATAAAATCATTATTTTCACATACTACAAAGTTTATTAAAAAAAATTGACAATAAATCAACCTTCAATAAATTATATATTAGCCCTATCAAAAAAATAAATTAAATAATTAATACATTAGATATTTTTATTTACGTACTAATATATATTATCGATTATTAAGTTATAATTTATTTCTAATTTAATTTTTGGTAATTAAAATTTAAATGATCGAAATCATTAAATTCTATATATTTTGCACATAACCGATTTTATTTTTTTATTCAAATTAAAAAAAAATGAGTTGTTAATCAATTTTAAATTTAAATTTGATTAAAAAAATAAAAAAAAATAGTTTTGAATTTTATTTCATTAATCATAATTAATTTCAAGATAAAAAATTATTTTGTATGTCATATTGTAAGATAGTGTGGTCATTTACTATTTTTTAATGACAAATATTATCAAATAAATATTGTAAGAAATTAGAAAAAAATATATTTAATAGTTCAGGTGTTAGGTTTAATACTTTTTATTAAGGTGGTTATTCCAATGAAAATTTCATGATTGTCGCCATGTGAGATACTTTATTTTGACTATTGGATGATAAGTTGTAGGATTTGATTTTTATTTGAAATAAAAGTATTATCATTATTTAAATGTTGCTAAACAAATAAATCACATTTTTTAAATAAAGATCATTATAAAAAGATATTTTTAACATTTTCATTAGAGTAGTTACCTTTTATTAATACGTAGTGAGTTGCAGTACTGTTTCTAGCTAGTGTGCTCTAATTTTCTTCGAGTAAAGTTAGAAACATAATAATTTAAAATTATTTATTTAATTTAATATTTATAATTTTATGTATATAATATTTAAAATTATAAATTTATTACATTTAATATTATATATTATTTAAAAATAATTAATAGATATAAAATAAGATAACTTTTGATTGATTTAAACTTGTTTTATTATTTTTTAAATATTTTCATTTTTTTGTTTGATCTCTGCATTATTGGCACTACTTTACTTAATTTAGAAATTAGGGTATCATAATATTGATTTGGGATTTTTATTTTTACGTTTTACACTGCAAAAATTAATTTAAAATGTTTCTAACGTAATATATCTTTAGAATTAGTTAGATTATCTCATTTCGGTAGTTACATGAGCATTATGCTTAATAAAAATAGGCTTCGAAAAAGACGATGATCACACTTATCAAATTTTAAAATTTTTTAAAAATTATTTTATTATTAACATCTTTTAAAATTATTTTTATCCGCGTCTGAATATTTCGAAAATAATTTGGCAATTAACTTTTATTAATATTAGTTAATATTTTGATTTAGTAATATATATAAAGAAAAAATTTTAATTACAGAAATGAAAAATTTTGGAAAGTGTTACAATAATATGATGTTTGAAAGGTGTGTTATAAAAGAGTATGAAAAACACGATAAAAAATATGTAATGTTTTAATTCATAATTTTTTTTTTATTTGTGACTGAAATAAATTAAACAAAGAAAAACAAAACAAACAAAATAAGGAACTGCCTAAATAGAGGGACAGTCCCGTTTAAGACTACTCTTAAACTCCTCCCAAGGTGAAAGAAGCTCCACATGCGAAAGTTGTAACTTCATCGCCATCTTTGCCATAGTATCTGCCACCGTGTTTGCATCTCTCATAATCAAACGAAAGTCAACCCGCCAATTCCAATGCATGATATCTCTTATTTTGAGCACCAGTGGATCAATAAACCCAAAACCATCTTGAGTAACAAGATTAAATGCTTCCACACAATCCGTCTCACAAATAACATCTCGTTGACTCACATCCCAAGCTAAGAGATATCCTCTCCAAATAGCAAACAATTCTCCTTGAAGAATACTATTACTCTCAATCATTCCCAAACACCCCCTTTGCCAGCTCCCATTACAATCTCTAATAACACAAGCAAAACCAACACTATCACCCGAACCAAAATAACTAGCATCACAATTAATCTTAAAAGTACCAATGGATGGGGGATTCCAAAAACCATTTAGAGTAGAGGGAAGGGACATACGTTGTAATTCAAAGATATTCCTAAGCTCCTTTTCTGAAGTTAATGCCAGACAAATCACTTTTTCCGGAGGCCAAGTTTCATCGGGATTAAAGATGTCATTATTCCTTGCTCACCATATCCACCAAAGTCCCGAAAAGAACTTGAATGGATGCTCTCTGCTATGATACAAGAACCAGTTCTTCAAATCCAAAGGATGACAAGAAATATCCAACCTATGCCAGACAAGCTGAGCTTTGGGACAATCCCGAATACAATGTAAAACCAATTCCTGGCTAGAAAGACATCTTGGACACTTATCCGACGACGACATCCCTCTTCTAAAGCGAAAACTTGCAGTAGGAAGAGCCTCCTTAAGACACAACCAAGCCAAAAATTTATGCTTTTCCGGAACAAGCTGGCGCCAAAGCCAAAGCCAATTCTCCCGCTCCTCCCAACCAAACAGCTGCTTACACAACCACAAGTAACCATTGCGAGAGTTATAGACTTTGGCAGCAGACCCACTCCAATACCAACCCACTTCCGGACCTGCTTGTTCATCTGGATTGTAAGAAAGAATATTATCTTTCAGATTTTGAGATAAAGGAGAATAAAGAGTATCCAAATGCCACCTACCAACCGACCAAATATCCTGTATCCAGAGATTCGAATCAGAAATGTGAACATAATTGATCTCATTAGATAACCGTCCTTCTTTTCTCCAGCTAGAAAACCAAAAATTCTGGTTCAAATCTCCAATACACCAAGCAAACCCATCCTTCAACACTTCCCAAGCCTTACAAAGACACCTCCAAATGGGAGAGTCCTTGTTCTTAGGATAACTAAAACAGTCATATAGAGATGATCGGTATTTGGCATCAACAATTGGACCCATAGCTTGTTTGGCTGCTGGAAGAAAGTCCAAACTAGCTTCCCAAGAAGAGCAATATTTACACAATAAGGATCTCTAATCCCTAAACCTCCATATTTTTTTGGAGTAACCAGTACCTTCCAACTAACAAGATTCAATCCTCTTCCATCAACTTGTCCTTTCCAAAGAAAATTCCTCATCATAGACTCCAATTTACTAATGATTCCTTTGGGAAAAATAGAGACCTGCATCTGGTACGTGGGAATAGTAGCGACAACAGAATTAACCAAGCAAAGTCTACCAGCCCGATTGAGTAAACTTCCTTTCCAGCTTGCTAGCCTACTCCGAATCTTATCCAGGACACCATTGAAAGCTGAACGAGTCACCCTAGAATGGCTAAGGGTAACTCCAAGATACTTGCCCAAGTCCTGGACAAATCTGATAGAGGATACCCCAGTGAAAACCTCTTTCCTTGTTGCAGAGACATTCTTGGAGCAAAGCGCTTTAGACTTCTCCACATTAATCTTCATCCCAGATGCTTTGCAAAAAGTCTCTAAAACCAACATCACATTTTGCACTTGTCTCTTTGTAGCTTTACAGAATAGAAGCAAGTCATCCGCAAACATTAAGTGGGATATTCTTGGTCCTCCTCTAGAAATAGCAACAGGTTCCCACAAGCCCAAATCAACCTGATGACTAATAAAGCATGCCAATTGCTCCATACACAACACAAAAAGATAGGGTGACATATGGTCTCCTTGTCTAAGACCTCGGCTAGGAGTAAAGCCATTCAGACGACTTCCATTTCAAAGAATAGATAAGGAAGAAGCAGTGACACAATTCATAATCAAATTAAGTGTAGGAATAGGAAAACCAAAGCTTTTAAGGGTATGAGCTAAAAACCTCCAGTCAACTCTGTCATAAGCTTTCTCCAGATCAATCTTAAATGCCAGTGTGCCTTTCTTTGATTTAGTCTTCTTCATAAAGTGGAGGACTTCTTGGGCAATAATGATGTTGTCAGGAGTTCCTCGTCCCGGAATAAATCCTCCTTGAAGCGGGCCAACAATCTCCGCAAGATGAGGACGAAGCCTATTAACAAGGACCTTCGTGATGATCTTGTAAACTACATTGCAGAGACTAATCGGCCTGAAATCTTTCATAGATACCGGTGATTCAACCTTTGGAATGAGAACTAGTAAAGTCTCCAACATTCTCGGATCAAGAGGAACACCGAAGAATGCCTGCTTAACCATCTTCCAAACATCAAGACCAATGATCTCCCAATATTCTTTGAAGAAGAAAGCTTGAAACCCATCAGGACCCGAAGCTTTAAAAGAGTTCATGTGAAAAACCGCTGCTTTGACTTCCTCCATAGTAACTGGTGCCGTAAGGTTATTGCAAGCTTCCTCATTTAGAGAAGGAAGAGGCACATCACCAAGGCAACCCAAATCAACATCATCCAAATGACAGAATAAGCTTTTATAGAAAGACTCTGCTTCTTGACTCAGAACCTCTGGATCAGTTTTCCACACTCCATCCTTGAGAAAAAGGCCATGAATCTTATTATACTTCCTTCGCGCAAGAGTTTGAATATGAAAGAATCTTGTATTCCTATCCCCGAACCTTACCCACTGCTCTCTGGACTTTTGGAACCATAGGAGCTCTTCTTGCACTAGAGTATTATTATAATCATCAAGCAACTGTCGCTCTTTCTGACGCAAATAAATACTATCCACCACTTCCAAACGCTTTTGTAAATAATTAATCTGCTGCTCTAATTCACATTTCTTAACAAAAATGTTACCAAATACCTTCGAGTTAAACTCTAGTGAATTCTTCTGTACTTCCGAAAGCTTGCCATGAATTCCTCTATTACCAGACCACCATGACTGGTTCACAATATCCCTATACCCAGGATGAGTAGCCCAAGCAGCAACAAATCGGAAAGGTCGATTCCCTTTAGGCTGAGGACGACCTTTACAACGCACCAGAATAGGGCAATGATCAGACTGAAGCCTATTTAAAACTTCTGCATAAGCCTCTGGAAAGATAGATAACCAACTATTATTTATACAGACTCGATCAAGCTTTTTTGCCACGTCAACATAATTTTTCACCCTCCTGTACCAAGAAAACTGCCTCCCAATAGTCTTCAGATCAAACAAACCACTATCCCCTAATGAAGTAGCAAACATGTCTGCTCTTTGATGAGAAAACTGACAGCCCTTAGATTCATGAGAAAATTTGACTTCATTAAAATCACCAAGAACAATCCAAGGTCCTTGAAAACCATGGATTGTGCATCAAGATAATCCCAAAGGAGAACCCTTTTATTAAATTGAGGTCTGCCATAAATACCACTACACCTCCAAATTAAATTATCAAAGTGAACCTCAACAGTAACACCCTGATCAAAAGCATCAATGAACTTACAACAAACACCCTTCATAGAGGATAGAAACCAAATACCTCCCTTATGCCCCTCTGCTTCTACTATACCAACAGAGTGATACCCCAATCTTTCCCAGAATAATTTTAAATGCTGAAAAGGGGAGTGAGTTTCAACCACAATAAAGAAAACAGGTCTAAATTTCCTAACAAGTTCCTTGCAATGCACACGGGCTAACTTATTAGAAGCACCCCTAATATTCCAAACAATCATATTTAAACTATCCATAGATAATAGGGACAGAATAAATAAGAACATAAAACTCTAAACAGAATCACCAACCTCAATAGGTGGTTTGTCCTGCGGTACTGGCACACTCTGATCCTCAATAATTGCCACCTTCGGACCTCCTGACACTGCACCTGCCATGCTTCCATCTACTAAGGTTTCCTCCATTGTGCCACCATTTTTATCAACTGGCGAGTTCTGCAAGGAGGAAGGCCGAGGACGCTTCCGTAGAGAAATTCCACGACGTGCAGGAGTTCTGCGTGATGTAGATGGCGCAATTTCATGTTTTTCTCGCTTCCCCATCCTAATGCCAATTGATTTACCTCCATCACCATGCAAATTGGGTCTTGGAACCCTTCTCGAACCGAACTTGTGCTGCTTTCCATCTTGGTCCTTCAAACCTGATGACTGGCCCATTATGAATTTTCCCTTACGGAGCACTTGTTGCCAACCCTCTCCATCATCCATGCATGCCTCATTAACATGACCATCAGGCACGTGAGGAGCTAATGATTTCGTAACCACATCCTTCCCTTTAACAACTCCTAATTTCTCACCCAAATTACGAGGATTCTCACCCAAATCACGAGCTTCTGATTCAGCCTCTTGTTGAATCTCATGATTGTTGTGTGGCACTAGTGTCGGGGCTTCATTATTTTTTTCATCACCAAAGGAATTCCCGTTTCCTTCCAAGGACTCCTTCTCCATGCACAACAATTTATCATGCCCATATCGTGCACAAGTAGCACAAATCAACGGTAAACTCTCGTACTCCACTTCATAAGTCACACCCTCCACTATAATATGCTTGATTACAGGCAACTCAAGATTAATTTGAACACAAGCTCGGGCATATTTTCCTCTTTCTGCAAGCTTAGTAGCCAAATCTACTTTCATCGGAATCCCTATTGCAGAAGCAATTCGCAGCATTGCTTGTTCCTGGTAGCACCAAATTGGAAGTCGCGAGACTCGAATCCATACCAGCGTTGATCCAAAGGATTTTTCGCATGGCCTAAAATCCACATCCCATGGCTTTACTGCAACATAGTGACCGTCTATCAACCACGGGCCACCAAGAATGACTTTCTCACGATAAAGAAATACGACACCTTAAGTGTAATAAATACTAAACTTAAGATAGTTATTTTTTTTCCCCTAAGGTAATCATTTATTCATTTCATGAAGTAAAATGAATACAGTGATATGATCTAGTCCTTAGTTGAACAACAAAATATAAGAGAGGAGTTTTTCATAATGTCCGATCCTTGTAAGTTGTATCAACTAATCAACTAAAATAATCTAATGAGAAGGAAAGGGAAAGTAATTTAAAATTGCATGGTTGGACTAAAAGAAAGCTAACGAAAAGAAAGGAAAAGTAGAAAACTAATGGAAAAGCAAGAAATTATTAGGGTTTACGTGTCTGATATATATTCAGTGTGGAGTTCATTAGCTTGAGCATATTTTTGCGGAGGAGAAATATCCCTTCCTTTGAAGACTTTGGCGTTTCTTCTCACCAAATTGTCTAGACGAGCATCGCCAGCCATCCCCAGGTCCTTCTTTCTTTGCGGTCGTTGTCTTGTAAGCTCGCTCAGTTTCAACCACCACGCCATGATTTTTTATTGTTGTTGACTATTGATGTCGCATAGAGGGAGCTGAGTACTAAACAATGAAGAGTTGTTCCTCTCTCTTTTCCGCACTTAGAGCACACATCTTCAACAAATTATTAATTTCTAAAGTTTTTGAAAATTTACTTTATTTATATAACTTAATAATATGTTAATTTTTTATTTTATTCTCTTATAGCTTTACTTATCATATTCTTAATGACTTTTATACATTAATTATAATATTATATCTCTAATTATTAGACATCTTTTTAATTATTACTTAATGTTTCTTTTTACAATTTGAATTTTATATTTAAAAATACAATAAAAATTAATAATAATAAAAAATTATATGTAATAATAATATTCATTAGGTGACTGTAATTGTAATTGATTTGTAATTCCTTTATTTCATTTCATTATCATTCAAGAGTAGAAAAAACCTAAAGGCCTTGTTTCATTTTATTATCATTGCTAGAAGAAATATAAAGGCGCATAGGCTTAAAGTGAGGCAAAATTCACTTTAGTGCAATTTAAGCACAATCAGAAACGTCGACCTTAAGTACCTAAAAATCACGACTTTAGTTCAATTGGAAGCACAATTAGGATATACCATAAAAATTTATAACAAGTTGTAGTTATCACTTTAAATAGTATGTGAATTGAATTCTACTTTAACACGGTGTTTATATCAAAAGGAGTTGAAAAATTTGAACAATAGACGAACTCATCTAATAAAATTGTTGTCAGTCAACCAATTTCAAAAATATAAAAAATCACACTAACTCTGACGAGTTATGGTAATAAATTGATTTAATTTTTTTGTGTTTTTATGTGTAGTTATAATTGTTAAATTTGAAAAACTAAAATATGATTAAAATGATGACAAAATATTATTAAGAATATTATCAAATTATTTGCGTGATATATTTTGTTTAGTGTGCAGAAAGTTAGTTAACTAAAACTAGCTAAGAAAAAAGCACTCAACTCACACACACTATGGCCCAAATACACACCATCAAAGTCCAATGTTCATTTGCTTCTACCACAAATGTTTCTCATCTGAAATAAAAGCGGGCACTTAGAAAATTAAAAGAATGAAAAACACACTGACCCAAATAAAGATCCAATCCCTATTCGGTGATCCACCAAAATTCACTCTCCTTAAGCTTGAACTCCAATTCATTTGAATTCATTTTCACATCCACCAAACCATTAAATTCTCTCTTCTCTCTCCACTATAAAGTTTTTGTTTATTTGTGACAGTTTTTTTTTTTATTTGTGGAGGTTTATAACCTCCATCAAATAATTTGTGGGAGTTTTTAAAACCCCTAAAATTTGAGGTGCCACGAGATTTTTTGTGGGGGTTTTGTATGTGTTTAGTAGAGGTTTTATATTAGATTTTTGTGGCAATTTTAAATTACTTTTGTGGCAGTTTAAAACTCCCACAAATTGATTTTTTAATTTAACAAAAATTAATTATTTTGTGAGATTTTCAAACCTCCACATATTCTGTAATTATTTATTTATTTTTAATTTCAAGTCATTTATTAATCTCATCTCATTTACATACTCTCAAATTAAAAATTTATTTTTTAATATCAAAATTTAAAAACTAAATCTTGACAATTCAAAACACAGTCAAAGAATTCTTGACAATTTAGAGAGACACCCCATCCAGATCGGTAATACAGCCCAAAAACAAAAAGTATTTGATTCAAACATTCATGATGGTAGAATCTACAACTTAATATATATATAACTTGAAAATTAAACATGAAGAATGCTCCGGATGTATCAATTATCAAATGAGATATTTCAAAGAGAATCAATAACCTCTCATTTATCAAGCAGCAAGAAATACAATGTTCTAAGTATAAGGTGTAAAATGGAAAATCAAGTACTTTACAAGTCTTCCTTACAAGTTAGGTTAAAGGCTTCAATTGTGTATTCAGGAACGTGGCTGGGAAGGGTGGAAAACAACCATCAATTTTCATGAGTGATTAACTGCTTCTTTATATTAATCTGTCTTTTGTGTCCAATGATGCAGGTTGCAAAATATTCACAATTGTAGTATAATTGAAACTGCTTTAGTATTCAGGAGAAGATAGAGTGATATAATATCTCTAAAACTTGCAAAGATCCAATGATTCTCCATGATTGTGGAGAAGGCGAACAGCAGCATCAAACATGGGCTCCTTACCATCTTGTGGATCCAAATACATTTCAAGCAAACTGAGGCCATCATCACATTTAAGAATGCAAAATTCCATTATAATGTGCAAAAGAACTTCTAAATAGATAAATAAAGTATTGAAAGGGTTCAAGGGAGACATACTGCATGTAAGCATCAGGTCTGCCAATTTCAGTACAATACTCCTCAGCAGCCTCGCTATCTTCCAACTTCCTGTGAGCCAATAGACATAATAATATTTTAAAATATAAATAAATAAAAATAAAAATAAAAATATTTTTCCAATCTAACACCTTGTAATTGTTTGCATTTAAATGTTCTATTGCATGTCACACAAATTAACCAGAGAATTACAGAGAAATTGGAGAGCTTTGCTTCTATCATTTTAATGAATTTTTATTTACTTATTTATTTATTGAGGATACCTGGTCCTCAAATATCTATGTAATATCCTTCTCTTCTTGTTAATGATATTTCTTCTTTTGTCAGATACTAATAATATTCAGAGGAGTCACGTGAAAGAAATTAAAATTTTGAAGCTAGCTGGGTTACTCACAAAGCCAAAATTTGGAGGACCAAAGTCTACCCCAGTATTCTATACAGAATAGCCTGCCAGTGTCATATAAGCTCAATAAATAAAATCAGTGTATGATAATGATCACAGACAAAGAACTACGTATAAAATACATACTAACCAAAGTCAGATAAACAGAGTTTAAGATAACACAATTAGAAGACTTAAAATTTACCTTTTCTAACCATAACTCTGACCCTTCAATCAAGTCAAGAATTTCTTCTGGATCATACAAGTTAGAGGATTGCAAAAATACTTGCAATCTTTTTCTTACACTAGTCTGAAAGATTGATATCCCAGAGGTATTCTCAGTATTACCACTATCAAGATTTTCAGACTCAAATGCTTCAATAGTTGATTTAGAAAGTGATAGGGCATACAACGTGTGCAACTGAGTGTCATTACAGTCTTGCTCTTTGATCAACCACTGGAGAAACCTACAATGAAAAGAAATTAGGTCAACTGGAGGTACATAGAGCATGTTTGGGAATCATTGGGAAAAGAGTAAAGATCTTAAATATAATAATGTTTTGGTAGAAATGAAATATATTATAATCGAAACTGATAACCTTAAGCTAAAAACAATTTATAAGCGAAACCAATATTTTGAAATTTATGAGTATATTAAACTGCATATATACATTAGATTTTTAGCAAAAAACTTTTATCGTTGCATTTATTGTAAAATAGTTTATTCCACATAACCACACATTTTATTAATCTGAATAAATTCATTCATATAGCAAATACAATGGTAAGCACAAAGAGTCATAGGGTCTAATCATGGATGACGATGCTGCACCATCGCAGCACCAATGCCGTATTTAAAAGTATGGAAAAAGATGTAAAGAAAGGAAAGACATAAAAGGAAAGACTATAGCATGCTCTCCTTAATAAAGGGAAGAATACAATTGAAAGCAGGAAAAATCAGAATCAGCTGTTAGCATCTTTCCAAACTTTAAAATATTAGAATATAGAAGTTTGACGAGCAATACCTTTCTAGAAGGAGATTCTTTGAGATATCTATACAAAAGAGGAAGTTCTCGTTGGAATTGGCTTTCAAATGTTGCAGGTGCACTACACAAGATATATCAATGACCATAGTCATCAACTGGACATGACCTTCTATATTCATATATCTTGACATAGTAATTTTTGAAGGACAAATATAATGCATTTCTGTTTTTTCTTTTGCTGTCAGGCAGGGCCACTGGGGGGGGGGGGGGGGGGGCGGGGTACTAGACACAGCATGTATACCAACCAAAAGCAAGGAACTTGAAAACAGGCATTGCATTACAATTTTAGGAAGTTTAACAATACATAAAGAGGATTATGAGCCAATTTTTGGATGTCAATGTGACCTGTGGCAGAAGTCCACTCATGTATATCTGAATCAAAATAATAAGTAAATTTAAGGCAAATATAAAATGATATAAACCCACCAGCAAGGGCAAATTGAATCTCTTTATAAATTTGACACATTTATCATGACCTGTAAAGAAGCATCAAAAGTTTATGTTTTAATCAAGTTAAGCCATCAAATAATTGAAAAGGATACTAGCATTTGTATAGATGAGCTAACACACAACCCACCAATAACATAGAACAATGACACTTTCAATAGAAAAGAAAATTTACTGGGAGATATGCACCATCAATAGAGAGATTGAAGCAGCCCAGGCGATCTCCAACAAGTGAATCAGCTCCACACTGGAGAACTATTGCACCAGGTTGATATGTTTTTACTATTTTAGAGATGATTTTATAGCACAAAAATTTTCAAAGTTTCAGATTAAACGCAATCAAGTAAGAAATAATGTACAGAGACAAAGTGGGTGTTCATACCATGGGTCGAGCTAGGCAAGCTAACCTGAATGAAGACATAAACGACCGACCTCTTATAAAGGTTAGTCGACACCGACCTCTTCCCAAAGAGCTCGGCCAAATTGCTATAAGGGCCCAAGTAGGCCCAAAGTAGAAGATCACAGCCCATCTAAAGGCAGCTGGCCAAAGATAAGGGGACTCACCCACAAAAGATAAAGATAAGATAACTAACTTATCTCAAGGGAGGTCACTCCACAGTACTATAAATACACTGGAGCACCCAGGTATATACTCATACTCTGATTCTACACAAAACCTGCTTAAAGTCCGTGCTAACTTAAGCATCAGAGTCTCTTGCAGGTACCACCTCCTGGTGATCAAGGTCCAGCCGCATCTCAAGCTCCAAACAAGTCGTACACGACAGCTTCAGTCACCTCAGAAGATCTCGTCCGAGATTAACCTCAAAGTTTCAGGTAACCCTCAGAACATTGGCGCTGTTGCCGGGGAACCTGGAAGTCATCTCATCATCATGGCGGACAACGTTGACAATGATCACAACTCCGGTTTGGAAGAAAGAACCCCACTTAAAAATACAGATCTCACATCAAAGGATGTGCTTCAAACCAAGGGGGACAAACAATCTCCAAACACCGAAATCTTAGATGCCCTCTATGAACAACAGAATTGCCTCAAACAGCTCGAACAGGAGGCCGAACATCAGCGGGAAGCCAAGAGAGACCTCCGGAGGGAAACGAGACGTTGCCGAGAGCTAGAAGACAAACTCACAAAACTCGAGGCCGATCTCAAAACCAAAACTACTCGTTCCAGTCATGAAAATAACTCCCACAAGGATCAAGATCCATTCACTAAAGAGATCATGAAAACTAAAGTCCCAAAGGACTTCAAAGCTCCTGACATGACTCCATACGATGGTACGACTGATCCAAGCCATCATCTCAGCAATTTCAGAAGTAGGATGTATCTCACAGATGCTTCAGATGCAATTCGATGCAAAGCTTTCCCGACTACCTTGACAAAAACAGCAATAAAGTGGTTCGACAGTTTGCCTCCAAGATCAATCACAAGTTTCGACGACCTAGTAGAAAAGTTCCTCACCAGGTTCTCCATCCAGAAGGACAAGACCAAACACGCGCCAAGCTTACTGGGAATTAAACAAGGAGATCGAGAAAGCCTTCGCAGCTACATGGAAAGATTCAACAAAGCATGTCTCGACATACAAAGTCTCCCAACAGAAGCGGCCATCATGGGGCTCATCAACGGTCTGAGAGAAGGACCTTTTATTTACTCAATATCTAAGAAACATCCAACATCCCTGAACGAGATACAAGAATGGGCCGAAAAGTATATTAACATGGAGGAGAATTTTTGACTAGGAGAAACCTCAAAAACCAGATTCTTCTACCCCCCTCAAAACAAGGATAAAGATTCCAGAAAGAAGGAAGATCAGCCTACTGAAAAACCTAGAAAATACCACAACTACACTCCGCTCAGAGTGTCCCTTGTGGATGTATTCAGAGAAATATACAACACTGAAAAGATCCTACCCCCTCGTCCGATTAAACATAGAAGAGGAGGAAGTCGGACAGAGTATTGCGAATACCATCGGATCTACGGGCATTCTACCAACGAATGCCATGACTTGAAAAATGTCATAGAAAAGTTGGCACGAGAAGGTGGATTAGATCGGTTCTTAGAGTGGAGGAACCAAAGAAGAGAAGAAGGATGAAGAGATCGAATGAACTGAACGTCCCCCTCACACCCCTAAGAGGCATGTTCACATGATAAATGGGGGATTCGCAGGAGGAGGGATCTCTAAGTCAGCACGCAAGAGACACCTCAAAGAGGTATACCATGTTGAAGGAGTAATAAACTCCGATTTTGTGGTTTATCTTGTGCTTATTTTGGAGAATTTTAGCAACTTTTCTCACATTTATTCAATGAAATAGCATGGTTTTGTAATTCTCCCTAGATTTGTGCTTAAGTGTGAAAACATGCTTTTTAGGGCTTAAAATAGCTAAATTCAATTCACTTTAATTCCATTCGATAGCTTGATATATTTGTTGAGTGATTTCAGGTTCATAAGGCAAGTATTGGATGGAAGAAGTGAGAAGAAAAGCATGCAAAATGGGAGAACTCATGAAGAAATGAAGGAACCGTAAAGTTGTCAAGCCTGACCTCTTTGCACTCAATCGATCATAACTTGAGTTACAGAGGTTCAAATGAGGCGGTTCCAGTTGCGTTGGAAAGCTAACATCCAGGACATACAAAATGATATAAAATTTGCCATAGTTGACTGACGTATAAGGGCGCGCACGTGCCATGTACACGTGCGCACCGATGGAGCTGCGTGGGTCCACTTTAAGCAACTTGTTGGGGGCAATTTCTAGCTCATTTTGGGTCCAATCCAACTCATTTATGATGCTATTGAACCCAAGGATTAAGGGGGGAAGGAACCAAGTAGTCATAGTTTAGTTTTTATCATGTTTTAGGGTAGAATTCTAGAGAGAGAAGCTCTCCCTTCTCTCTAGAATTTAGGGTAGTTTAGGTTTAATTCTCTTAGATCCAACTTTCAATTCTTGTTTTGATTTAGTTTTCTCTTCTAATTTCTTGTTGTTACACCTTTGTTCTTCTAGTTCTTGTTGTTAATTTTCCTATTTTGCCATTTTTATGTTTATGAACCATTGTTGAATCTTGATTTCTTTGAATGTAATTTCATGTTTCTATGTCTCTTTTATGTTACCTCCATTGTTATTGTTGATTTCTTGTTGATGATAGTTATGGATCTTGTTAATTTTTGCATTTGGTGATGTTTACTTTTCTTGCACTCTAAGTGTTTGATGAAATATTTACACTAGTTTTTGAGTAGTTTTCTTTACTCTTGGCCTAGGCTAAGGGAATTGAGCGACCTTAAGTCATTGGGTCTCATTGAATTGGTGATTTGAGAATCCTTGGTGATCAATTTGATACCCATTGATACTAACCTACTACTAATCTAATTAGTAGATAGGTTAGAACCTATGGGTTGATGTGATCAAAGCCCTTTGATATACTTCAAGCATAGAAGTAAACTTAATGAGCTTGGTTCCTCATAATTATCAATATTTGGTTTGTAGACAAGGATGGTAATCTCAATTACCTATGTCTAGCCAAGAGTTCTTTTCTTTTATTTTATTAGTTCGTATTATTTACTTTCTTGTTGGTTACTTTTTTTTTTATCAAACTATAAAAATCAAACCCCCTTGCATTTTCATAGCCAATAATTGACCACTTCATTGCAATTCCTTGTGAGACGACCCGGAGTCTAAATACTTCGGTTAATTTTTATTGGGGTTTGTACTTGTGACAAAACCAAAATTTTTTATGTGAGAATTGTTTGTTGGTTTGGAGCTAAGCTTACAATGAAGTTCTTATTTCTAGAATAGAAATTCTAAACCATCGAGCAAATCTCATTATCAAAATGGCGCCGTTGCCGGGGAGTTGCAATGGTGTTACATTATTGGCTATTGTGAATATGTGAATATGTTTGCCTTTTGTTTGTTTGTTAGTTTTTGTTAGGTTTAGGACTTTGTTGCTTATTTTTGTTTGCTTTTGTTTTTATTTTCTCTTATGAATTCTCATCCTCACTTTGGCTATGAGTTTGGCTCAAATTATGTTGTAGGGAATGGGACTACAATGGTAATGTTCCGAGGGTTACCTGAAACTGTAGGTTGATCTCAGACGAAATCTTCTGTACTGGTCGGAGATGACGTGTTCGGCTGGTGGGTGGTGACCGGAGCTGTCGTGTCCGACTTGTTGGACTGACTAGGCAGCTGATCCTTTGTCACTGGAGGATGGAGGTACCTGCAAGGGACTCCGATGCTTAAGTTAGCAAGGGTATTAAGCAGGTTTTTAGTAGAATTAGAGTATGAATTATACATGGGTGCTCCAGTGTATTTATAGAGGTGTGGAGTGACCTTTTTAGATAAGATAAGTTAGTTATCTTATCTTATCTTATCTTATCTTTGGGTGAGGTCAGCTTATCTCCAAGGGAACCGCCCTTATCTCTATAGGCTTGGGCTGCATTTTGGATTTGGGTCATGTTCCTCTATTCGGGCCCTTTATTTGGGCTTTCTTGGTAATCTGGCCGAGCTCTTTGAGAAGAGGTCGGATAGTCGGACCTGAAGAGGTCGGTCGCCTTGTCGGTAAACATCCCGGGTCGGATAGCTCGACCCAGGGTATGAACAGTGCCCCTGCTCGAGCTCGGTCTTTCTTTCTGAGGTCGAGTCTTAGTTTTAGGACTTCGATCTTTTTCTGCTGAAGCCGAACTCGAGCATCTTGTCGACTTCATCTTTGTAGTGTTTCTCCTTTTTGAATATGGAACGTTTTTTTGTTTCTTTCCATTTCTTTAAAAAACGCGCGCCTTTGCCTTAGCGCTCTGGCCTTGGGAATGTGTGAGGGTTTAATACCCTCATTAATTATTTTTAATGCCCCGTTTCCCTTGCTTCTTCATTTTGAATTTTTCATTCAGAAAAAACGGTTTCCCCTTCTCTGTAACTTCTCCTCTTCTTTCTCGCTTTCGATTTTTGCTTGAGACTTGCATCTTTGCGTTTCTTTCTGCGACGTCGTTTGGCGATTTCTTGGTATTTTTCTTGGCTCGAAAGGCGATTCTGTCTCTCCGTCTTCAAACTTTCTTCGAAGTTTCTTCCTTTGTTCAGGTTGGTTCTTCTCTTCGTTGTTCTCGTCATTTTTCTGGTAAAGCTTTGATTCTGACTGAATGCATGTTGAAAAGCTTGAACCTTTTTGTAGTCTTCTATTTGATCGTCACTGTAATGTGTTTTTTCTGGCTTCCTTTTCGTCTTTATGCATACTCCTGGTACTTCTGTTGAGGCTTTTTAGGGCTTTGCATGTTTTGCTGCTGCTTCTGGTTGTTCTTTGATACTTTTTGTAAAACTGCACTTGTTTGCTTCTGCAAAGATTGCCCCTTGATTTTTGCCCTATCGATAGCTTTCCTTGCTGCTGTACTTTGTAGGAGATACTTGTTTTGATTGTCACTTCTTCTTTTTCTTTGCTCATCGTCCTGGGTGGCCAGATACCGATCTAATTTCCCCTCTTTTACTAGTTTTTCTATGACATTCTTTAAGTCAAAATATTCGTTGGTGGAATGCCTGCGGATTCGATGGTATTCACAATATTCGGTCCGATTTTCTCCTCCTTTTTTGCCTTTGAGTGGTCAAGCTGGGGGTATCTTTTCAGTGTGGCAAACTTCTCTGTAGACATCCACAAGGAACACCCGAAGAGGGGTGTAATTGTGGTATTTTTTTATTTTTTCCCCATGTCGATCTTCCTTCTTTTTGGACTCTTTATCCTTATCCCGGGAGGGATAGGTGAATCCAGATTTTGAGGTCTCTCCTAGTCGAGAGTTTTTCTCCATGTTGATGTACTTCTCTGCTCGTTCTTGCACTTCGTTTAGAGATGCGAGGTGTTTTTTCGATATAGATTGGCTAAAAGGTCTCTCTTGCAAGCCATTGATGAGGCCCATAATAGCGGCCTCTGTCGGTAGGCTTTGTATGTCCAGGCATGTTTTATTGAATCTTTCCATGTAGTCGCGAAGACTTTCCCGATCTCCTTGCTTGATCCCTAATAGACTTGGGGCGTGTTTAGTCTTATCTTTTTAGATGGAGAATCTGGCCAGAAACTTCTTGGCTAGGTCATCGAAGCTTGTGATGAACCTAGGAGGTAGATTGTCGAACCATCTAATTGCCGTCTTTGTTAAAGTAGTTGGAAAGGCTTTGCAGCGAACTGCATCTGAGGCGTCGGTGA
Organism: Arachis hypogaea; assembly: GCF_003086295.3. Classification (NCBI taxonomy): domain Eukaryota; kingdom Viridiplantae; phylum Streptophyta; class Magnoliopsida; order Fabales; family Fabaceae; genus Arachis; species Arachis hypogaea. The sequence goes on from NC_092054.1 coordinate 23,251,254, forward strand.
GGTACATTCTACTTCTGAAATTACTGAGATGATGGTCGGGATCTATAGTGCCATCGTACAAAGTCATATCCGGGAGTTTAAAGTCTTTTGGGATTTTGGTCTTCATGATCTCCTTGGTAAATGGATCTTGGTCCTTGCAAGAGCTATCCTCATGAGAGGGTCGATTAGCTTTGGCGTTGAGATCGGCTTCGAGTTTTAGGAGTTTGTCCTCCAATTCCCGGCGTCGCCTTATTTTCCTTTGTAGGTTTTTCTCGGCCTCTCGCTGATGTAGGGCTTCTTTTTCAAGTTATTTTAATCGGTCTTGAAGCACCTTCATGGCTCCCATGTTTGGAGAATTCTTTTCGTAATTAAGTTGAGGAGTATCCTTTGGTGTAGTGTCCGCATTTTTATGCAGCGTTCTATCCTCTAGATCTGAATCGTGGTCGTTGTCATGGTCGTCCGCCATGGTGATGGGATGACTTCCAGGTTTCCCGGCAACGGCGCCAATAATTCGAGGGTTACCTAAAACTGTAGGTTGATCTCGGACGAGATCTTCTGTACTGGTCGGAGATGACGTGTCCGACTGGTGGGTGGTGACCGGAGCTATCGTGTCTGACTTGTTGGACTGACTAGGCTACTGATCCTTTGTCACCGGAGGGTGGAGGTACCTGCAAGGGACTCCGATGCTTAAGTTAGCAAGGGTATTAAGCAGGTTTTTAGTAGAATCAGAGTATGAATTATACCTGGGTGCTCCAGTGTATTTATAGAGGTGTGGAGTGACCTTTTTAGATAAGATAAGTTAGTTATCTTATCTTATCTTATCTTATCTTTGGGTGAGGTCAGCTTATCTCCAAGGGAACCGCCCTTATCTCTATAGGCTTGGGCTGCCTTTGGATTTGGGTCGTGTTCCTCTATTCGGGCCCTTTATTTGGGCTTTCTTGGTAATCTGGCCGAGCTCTTTGAGAAGAGGTCGGATAGTCGGACCTGAAGAGGTCGGTTGCCTTGTCGCTAAACATCACGGGTCGGATAGCTCGACCCAGGGTATGAACATGTAACATGCATCAAAGATTTGGGAATCAAAGGGAGAGGGAGCCTCAAAGGATTGATCACCCTTCTTGGCAATAACAACCTCCGGTTTATTATGGGTATAATTCTAATCCTAATGCATATCAATCTAATGGATGTGGTGACCCTTATTGTAATTGTCAACAACCACTATCATATGCCTATGAACCACCCCCCTCGACATGACTTTGAACTACCTTACTCACAAGCCCCCTACCACCAAACACCTCATTGTGACCTTAATTCTTATCCACCATACCAACCACCTCATGAACCATACATAGAACCACCACAATTCCAACACAACTACTCCCAAGAACCACCTCAATATACACCATCTCCATACCCTTACCAAGATGAACCAACTTTCGATTATGAAACTTCCTTCCCAAACAATGAACCTTCTTTTTCCACACCACCTCCAATGGATGATTCTCTCCAAGAATGTGCTAGTTCTTACATTCGAAGGCAAGAAGAGAACCAAAAGGAGTTCAAGGAGTTAGAAGCCAAGATAGCTACCATAGCGAAAGCCGTTCGCAATATGGTCTCCTTCCGCCTAAGCCTATGCGATCAAGGAACTCCTATTGTTGAATGTGGAGAAGCAATCAAGGAGCATAGTGAGGGAGTGAGTTTGGTGCTTCAAGGTGGAGAAGAGGAGTTAAAGCAAGAATTGTCACAAGGGAAGGAAGTTAAGACAATTGAGCCGGAAGAAGTGGTTAAAAACCTAGAAGATGTTGGAAGCCCATGGGAGCACATAGTCATAGAGCCCTCTTCCAAGAAGCTTGACATTGATGTTGAGAAGGGTGTACAACCTCCAACACATACCACGGTTGAAGCCTTTGAAGAGATTGACCAAGAGATGGATTCAATCATTGAAGAATTCTTATGCACAATTGAATCCTCTCTAATTGGGTTTGACATAGAGGGTAAGGAAGAAGATACCTCACCTCTCATACCCTTGGTAAGCAATGAAGAAGAGATTGAATTGGAAGGAAGCCACCAAGAAGAAGAGGTTGAGCAAGAAGCAAGCGTCATCATTGAAGATGATTCCGCACTAACTAATGAGTCTTTTGGAATTGATGAATCTCCCTCATTATGCTATGAAATTGATGACAAGGAGGACTATGCACAACCTCCGACACATGGTTTGAGAAATGAAGGGTGTATAGAAGAAGTTGGTGAGCAAGGAATTGGAGTTGAAGAAGCTTGCAAAGAGGTGGAGGTAGTCAAGAAGGAGCACAAGGGAGTAGACCTTGCATTGTCTAAGTGTGGGGAGGTCCCCTTCCTAAGTCACCATCATTCAACACAACATTCAAGTGGGTAAACTTTCTATCCCTAAGCTTCACTTTCACACTTGAATACGGTTTGATTGAAAATGATGGTCAACTTAGAGCCCTTTGTGGAGTTAGGAGTAAGAGAGAATTGTGTAATGGTGGGAAACATCACTCTAAGTTTAAGATGGTTGCATGCTCAAAGTTGAATGACAATGGTTGGTGTAGAACCAAATTGCATGGGTCTAGGAGAATGTTTGGATGCTTGATTGAGAATTCACAAGCATTGTCACCCAAATTTAACTATGGTAGTCAACGAGAACATGGGTGCAAGAACAAGGTTTGGGACCCCGGAATTCATTTCCACAATCAAAACTCTTGGGGCCTTGCCATCTACCTAAGCTTACTTGAAGGCCTTGTGCACCTAATTTGGGATCCCGGTGGACATTGGATATGCAAACAATGGTGGGGATTCAAGGATGAATTCAAGCATAAATCACCCTAGCAAGGACCCCCACCAAATGTCCAACTTAAGGACTTAAACTAAAAGTGCTAGGTGGGAGACACCCCACTATGGTAAACTCTTTCCACTCTCTTTTAGATTTGGTTATTAAGTGATTGGAGTTGCCATTGTAGGTAGTTTTTGTTATTTTCTATACTCTTATATATTTTGCTTTGATTGATTGGTTGTTTCTTAGTTTGTTTTGATTAGTTTAGTTGTTGTTAAATTGCTTTTTGCTTGAGGTGTAAGTTTTGTTTGTTTTGTATTTGAAAATTTTTCAAAAACTAAAAAGATTTGTTGTTAAATTTGATTTTTGATTGTTTTAGAATGTTTATAGATTAGGAGAGTGCCCTGCCTTTAAAAAAAAAAAGTGGACATCGGCGCGCAAGCATGCTGTGCGCGCGCACCGGTGTGGTTTCACAACTCCTAGTACTAAAATCCGAGAGTTGTGCCCACTTTATGCCTACTTTGTGCCAGGCGATCCGCGCGTAAGCACGTATGGCGCGTACGTGCCGATTGTCCCTGCCGCATCCGCACGTAAGCACGCATGGCGCGCGCGCGGATTATTCCTGCTGCATCCGCGCCTAAGCACGCATGGCACGCGCGCAGATTTGCACCCTGTTTTTGTCCTTTCTCCTTTCTCCTTCTTTCTTCTTTTCTTCTTCTTTCTTTCTATTTTTTTTCTCTTTTTCTTCTTCTTCCTCTCTTGAAAAATTCTTTTTTCTTAAAAAATAAAAATAAAAATAAAAATAAAAAAACAAAAAAATAAAATAAAAAATTTCTTTTCTTCCATCCTCTTTTATTGCATTTGCTTATTTTCATTCATTGCATTTTAATTTTATTTTTGTAACTTGTTTTCTCTTCTATTTTCTAAGTTTCTTATTTTAATAATGGTGTTGGATTCTTATATTCAATTGTTGAGAATTTCTTGGTTAATCTTGGTGCTTTGTGACTTGTTTGGCATTAATTGTAATATTTGCTCTACACACAAGATTAGTGCTTTAGTCCTTCCTGATTCATGATCCCTTGTTTTTGTACCTCATCATCATTGAGTTAGGATGGGACCAAATGCTCTCATGCTTATCATTAATCTTATTTGTGTCAATTATTGATTAAGCTTGATGCAACATGCTCTTCATGTCATTTGCCTATGCTTTGACTTTACTCTTGCATCAAGTATTAGTTGATATGCCCTTAGCTTATATTGTTTTCTCACTTATATGTTGTAGCTACCATGTAGTAAGAACCATACTTTTATTTGGCATTAGCCCCGCCTATGTTCTATTTGCTTTGATATCTTTGTTGTAGGCTTAATTTTCTTTCTTTTTCTTTCCTTTTAGGTTGGCCACCAAGAAGGAAAGGAATGGAAAGAATTCTAAATGGGGGCAACAAACAAGTTCATCCACACAACCTTTTGAAGGAGTTCATCAATTGTAGCAACCCGTCCACATTGATCTCCTTTGCATGCACCGAGGACGGTGCAAATTTCTAAGTGTGGGGAGGTCGTCCGACCGACCTCCATGGGTAACAACTTCCTTTTTCAACACCAATTCTTGATTTCCTTTGCTAGTTAATTGTTGCATTACATGATAGGTTGCATGTTAGTTAGAATTTGTACATATTTCACCATTTCTTTTTATATTAGGACTACTTGGTTAGGGTGATGATTTCTTTTCCAAGAAAAATTATTTTAGGGCATCCTACCAATTTGAAAAAAATTTTTTTGTGATGAACTTGCTTGAAGAATTTATTTTGAAACATGGTTTTCGAGCTAAGAACACAAGCATGTGAGTTTTGAGCCAAATTGTGTGGTTACATCTTATAACCACTTATTCTCATTCTTGTGTGCATTGTTCTCTTTCTATAATTGTAATATTTGATTTGTTTGATTCTTTATGTCCATTGTTCCATGTATACATGCATTTATATGATTGAGGCCATCATTTCATTTAGCTCACTTACCCAAATAGCCTACCTTTCATCAACCATTGTTAGCCAATTTTGAGCCTATTTAATCCCTTTTGTTCTTAAGTTTAGCACATCACTACCCCTAAGTGAAAAACAATAAATATCCCTTAATTTGAATCTTTGATTAGCTTAGGCTAGTGAGGGTGTGTATCATTTGGGTATGAAAAACTTGAGACATTGGTTGAGGTAAAAGTGTAATTTTTATTTTTGTTAAAAATATTGGGAATAGGGTACATATTCATGCACTATATGTAAAACCATATGCATTGATACATTGTATATACTTTAGAAAAAAATGATGATAAAGAAAAAGAAAAAAATTTTATATATATATATATATATATAAAAGAAAAAAAATAGAAAAAGAAAAAAAAGAGAAAAAGAAATAAAAAAGGGGACAAAAATATCCCAAAGTAAAGTTCAATAAAAAAATCAATGCATATGAAATGTGAATTAAAAAGAATGCATGAGTATGTGAAAAAGTGGGAATCATGGGTAGCTAGGTACTTTATTAGAATTTATAGGTTGTTATATAGGTTAAGTGAGAGCTTAGGTTAATCAAAGATCCAAATTTCAAGCTCACTTGACCATATGCATCCTCACCTTTACCCTAACCCCATTACAACCTATGAATAAGTCCTCATGATGAATGTATGCATGCATTGAATAATTGTTGATTGTTAGATGAAAAATAAATCTTAGAAAGCATGAGTAGAAGAGAATTGAGTGAATCGACCCTATACACTTGAGCGACTAGAGCGGATACACTTCCGGTGAGGGTTCGATGCTCAATTCCTTGTTCCCGACTTTCATGAGCTTTCTTCTTGCAAGTCTATTTGAACTTCATTTTGATATTTGAATTGGTAGAGTTTGTGAATCGTCATATAACCTTTGCCCTACTTGTTCATACATGCTCTTGGAGATTGATTTATTTTTGACCAAGTAGGTAGAATCATTTTGTATTTAGTTGCATTCATATAGATAGGTACATATAGTTTCTTTGCATTGAATAAATATTCATACCCCTTTTTCTTGTCCTTCTTTATTCTTAGCATGAGGACATGCTTGGTTTAAGTGTGGGGAGATTTGATAAAACTTGATTTTTTGGTTTATCTTGTGCTTATTTTGGGGAATTTTATCAACTTTTCTCACATTTATTCAATGAAATAGCATGGTTTTGTAATTCTCCCTAGATTTGTGCTTAAGTGTGAAAACATGCTTTTTAGGCCTTAAAATAGATAAATTCAATTCACTTTAATTCCATTCGATGCGTTGATATGTTTGTTGAGTGATTTTAGGTTCATAAGACAAGTATTGGATGGAAGAAGTGAGGAGAAAAGCATGCAAAATGGGAGAACTCATGAAGAAATGAAGGAACCGTACAGCTCTCAAGTTTGACCTCTTCGCACTCAATCGACCATAACTTGAGCTACAAAGGTCCAAATGAGGCGGTTCCAACTGCGTTGGAAAGCTAACATCCGGGGCTTCAAAATGATATAAAATTTGCCGTAGTTACCTGATGTATACGGGCGCGCACGCGCCATGTACACGTGCACACCGATAGAGCTGCGTGGGTCCACTTTAAGCAACTCGTTGGGGGCAATTTCTAGCTCATTTTGGGCCCAATCCAACTCATTTCTGATGCTATTGAACCCAAGGATTGAGGGGGGAAGGAACCAAGTAGTCATAGTTTAGTTTTCATCATGTTTTAGGGTAGAATTTTAGAGAGAGAAGCTCTTCCTTCTCTCTAGAATTTAGGGTAGTTTAGGTTTAATTCTCTTAGATCCAACTTTTAATTCTTGTTTTGATTTAGTTTTCTCTTCTAATTTCTTGTTGTTACACCTTTGTTCTTCTAGTTCTTGTTGTTAATTTTCCTATTTTGCCATTTTTATGTTTATGAACCATTATTGAATCTTGATTTCTTTGAATGCAATTTCATGTTTCTATGTCTCTTTTATGTTACCTCCATTGTTATTGTTGATTTCTTGTTGATGATAGTTATGGATCTTGTTAATTTTTGCATTTGGTGATGTTTACTTTTCTTACACTCTAAGTATTTGATGAAATGTTTACACTAGTTTTTGAGTAGTTTTCTTTACTCTTGGCCTAGGCTAAGGAAATTGAGTGACCTTGAGTCATTGGGTCTCATTGAATTGGTGATTTGAGAACCCTTGGTGATCAATTTGATACCCATTGACACTAACCCACTACTAATCTAATTAGTAGATCGGTTAGAACCTATGAGTTGATGTGATCAGAGCCATTTGATATACTTCAAGCATAGAAGTAAACTTAATGAGTTTGGTTCCTCATAATTATCAATATTTGGTTTGTAGACAATGATGGTGATCTCAATTACCTATGTCTAGCCAAGAGTTCTTTTCTTTTATTTTATTAGTTCGTATTATTTACTTTCTTGTTGGTTACTTTTTTACCAAACTATAAAAATCAAACCTCCCTTGCATTTTCATAGCCAATAATTGACCACTTCATTGCAATTCCTTGTGAGACGACCCGGAGTCTAAATACTTCGGTTAATTTTCATTGGGGTTTGTACTTGTGACAAAACCAAAATTTTTGATGTGAGAATTGTTTGTTGGTTTGGAGCTATGCTTACAACGAAGTTCTTATTTCTAGAAGAGAAATTCTAAACCATCGAGCAAATCTCATTATCAAGGAGGAGACAGGCCGGTCGACCTCCCCAATATCACCTTCACTCAAGAAGACGCTGTGGGCATCATCCCAGGGCATGATGACCCCATGGTCATCACCATAATACTTGCCAATGCCACCCTCCATAGGACACTAATCAACTAGGAAAGTTCCGCGGATATCTTGTTCAAATCCGCCTTCGACAAGCTCGGCCTACAAGAAAAAGAGCTCAGAGCGTATCCGAATAGCTTGTTTGGACTCGGAGACACCCCGATTCAACCACTAGGATACATCTCCCTGCATACAACCTTTGGGAAAGGAGCTCAAAGGCTTACCATCTTTAGTGACTCCTAAGTAGTCACTTCGCAAATAGAAGGGAGCTATCAAGCTAAGGATCCCACTATGAAAAAATACCTTGACAAAACCAAGGAACAGCTCGAACAATTTAAGGGATATGAGGTCCGACACATACCTCGAGAACAGAATGCCAAAGCTGATGCACTCTCAAAACTAGCCAGCACCAAGCCAGGGGGCAACAATAGAAGTGTCATCCAAGAAACACTCCAGAGTCCATCAACCTTGGAGGCAAAAAAGATTCTAGCCATATCAGGACAGGATCAAGGATGGATGACTCCCATAATCAACTACCTCAAGTCAGAAACACTTTCCACAGACAAAAAGGAGGCAAAAAGGCTAGTACGAGAAGCACAATACTACACCATAATACAAGACGTCCTATATAATAGAGGAATCTCTACACCTCTCCTAAAATGCGTCCCGACCTCCGCTACAAAGGAAGTTCTCGAAGAGGTCCACAGTGGCATGTACGGCAATCACCTCGGAGCATGAGCTCTTGCCAAAAAGGTACTCCGAGCTGGTTTCTACTGGCTGACCTTGCAAAGGGAAGCAACAGAGTTTGTCAAGACATGCCGACCATGCCAGAAGCATGCCAACTTCCACATAGCTCCACCTGAGGAGCTCATCTACGTCACTTCACCCTGGCCATTCGCAAAGTGGGGACTCGACCTCCTCGAACCTTTCCCCCAAGGGCCCGGACAAGTCAATTTTCTCATTGTAGGCATAGACTACTTCACAAAGTGAATTGAGGCAGATCCATTAGCTAATGCCACAGCCCAAAGAAGTTGGAAATTTCTATACAAAAATATTATCACAAGGTTTGGGGTTCTATGCTCCATTACCACAGATAATGGTACCCAATTCACCGACACAGGCTTTAGAAATTTGGTGGCTAATCTAAAAATCAAGCACCAGTTCACCTCTGTAGAACACCCACAAGCCAATGGACAGGTGAAAGCCGCCAACAAAGTCATACTGGCCGGGTTAAAACAGAGATTACAAGGCACCAAGAGAGCTTGGGCAGAAGAGCTCCCACAAGTCCAATGGGTATATCGGACAATACCGCACTCAACTACTGGAGAATCACCATTCCGATTTGCTTACGAAATGGAGGCAATGATTTCCGTAGAGATAGAATAAGGATCACCTAGAATGATCCTCTATAATGAAGATACCAACTCCCAGGCTCAAAGGGAAGAGCTCGACCTACTTCCAGAAGTCCGAGAAAGAGTTCGGATTAAAGAGGAAGCCCTAAAGCGTCGAATGGCTCTGAGGTATAATCGAAAGGTAGTCCAGCAAAGCTTCACCACCAATGATCTCATCTTAATCTGAAATGATATCGGAGCAGGTCGTTCAGGAGAAGAAAAGCTAGCAGCTAATTGGAAAGGACCATACCGAGTAATAGAAGTACTAGGGAAAGGTTACTACAAGGTGTCTGACCTCGAGGGACGAGAGCTACCAAGGTCCTGGCATGCCTGTAACCTAAGAAGGTACTATAGTTAGAAAATAATAAAAGATCTTAAGGTCAAGGTGCACTCTTTTTCCTGAAAAGGTTTTTTAATGAGGCGCCAGGCTAAGATCTACAAAAATTGCTCGACCTAGAAGGGTAAGCACTCACATGTATACACTCTTCTTCATATTTCTATCTTTTATTATTATTTGAATAAAGTTTTCAGATTTTCTAAAAAGTTTCCTACCAAGACGCATTAATCTAAGCTCATAAAACGCAAAATTCATCGCCCAATTACAAAGAAGTCGGCAAGGTGAAAAACAAATTCATCGACCAATTACAAAGAGGTCGGCAAGGTGAAAAAACAAATTCATCGACCGATTACAAAGAAGTCGGCAAGGTGAAAGAGATAGAAGCAGATTAATGCAAGAAGTTACAAAAAGTAACCCATAAAAAGTGACCTGACGTGGTCTGACTAAAAATGGATTACTAAAAATAACTTAATAAGGCCCGACAGAGAAGTCGGACCAAAGAAAGGATCAATAAAAAGGGACGAAGACACCTCCAAAAGGTTAAAAGTGCTTCGCTGAAAGGAACAAGTCTTGCGAAAACAGACATTACTTAAAAAGTGAAGGCACAAGTCAAAATAGAGCTAAAAAGTCATCCAAGCAAACTATAAAGAAAAGGTTTCCCTTGGAACACTACCTAAAAAGTTGTTGGAACATGACTAAAAAGCTCACGTCAACATCAAACTCAAGACGCAAAGCAAGCACGACTCCGAGAAAGTAATAAAAAGCCAAAAAGGTTAGAAATAACTTAAGGCTCAAACATGCTTAGCAAAAAGGGGAGCTGCTCTGCTCTGACAAAGGAACGGTCTCGAAGCAGGGCTACGAAGAAGTCGATAACTAAAAAGGTTCTATAAGAACACTTAAAAGTTATCAGACAAGTTAGCCCGGACACCAAAGGACCACCTCGCTCAAACAGAAAGCAAGGCATGATTCAAAAGGGCCAAAACCCATACTCAAAAGAGGTCGGACAGTGAAAATACCAAACCTCTATAAAAATCCACAAAGGTTGCAAAGGAAGGAATAACATATCAGCAAAAGTATACCTGCTATAATAAAGCATTAAAGACTCAAAAGGCTACTACTGAAAAGCAGCCTCAGAATTTAAAGTATTTTGTTTTGCAAAATAAGGTTGCTAAGAAAAGCGACCAAATGTCAAAAAGGTCAACCAAAGACTTACACAAAAAAAATGAAAAAAGTTCAAAAGTCCACAAGTCAGACTATAATACAAGCACAGAAAATTACAAAGGATCTAAATTCTCCCCAGTAGCGGCATCCTTGGCTGAAGGAGGAAGAATGGTCGCGATCGGGACGGCATCGACAGTTCTATCAGGACGATTTAGGATCTGCACGTCGGGATCGGACTCTGGCTGGTCGACCTCAGAAGGGGCAGAAGAGGCTGAAGTAGCTACGGCTTTCCCTGGCGGCACAAGAGGAGGACTCTCGTCCTCGTCATCTGGGGCAGGCACGATCTTGCTGTCCTCCACTACGTTATCTAAACTGAATAAAGTGAGATCGAGCTCAGGGGCAAGAACTTGGACCTAGACCTTCAAATTATCATATGCATCAGTCACACTACCCACCAGATGACCCTGGAGCTCAGCATAGTCAGACTGAGCAGACTCAAGCCTCTTCTTAAACTCCAGTAGCTCGCCATAAGTACAGGTGTAGCTCTTCTTGTACTTTTTCGCCGTCTCTTCAGCCAGATTTGCAGCTGCCTCAGCAGCAATAGCCCGTGACTTCTCCCTCTCCACATCCAGCTCTAGCTTAGCCACCCTGGCATCCAGTTCATCCTTCAAGCCCTTAATCCTATCAAACTCAGCCTTGGCTTCCTCCATAAAAGCCTTAGTGGCATGAACATGGGACTCCTTGATAACCCGGGAAAGGGCCGCCCCAACATTGGCCACTCGGATACTACTACTCACAACAAAATCAAGATGATGAAGAATTGACACATCATCCAAAGGAATATTACCATGGGGAGAAATCAATTTGGTAGCAAAACCCACACCATCAAAGTCCTTGGCATTCAGATCATAAGAAACAACAGTTTTTTGACATTTTGGGGGAGGACCATCAGCAGTAGCAGCACCAGAAGTTGGGTAAACAGGGTCAGAAGGAATCGTCCGAACTTGAGGAATCGGAATGATCTTCCTCATCCCAGAAGCATCTGAAGTCGGCTTCTGCAGAAGTACCTGAGAAGACCCTTCCCCCGAAGCCTTCGCCGATAAGTTTTGAACAGCCGTTGCCTTCTTAGCTCTACGGAAGGCCTTCATAGAATCCGTAGATTTCACCATTTCTAAAAAAGGAACAAGGAAAACAACATTAGAAATCCGTAAGGAATAAATTGCCAAATAACAGAAGAAAGCCATTATAAAATGAAGACAAACACTACCCAGCTCAACACGAAGGAGGGAAGGATTTCCTAGAAATCTCTTCGTGTCCAGATGAGGAGGCTCTCCCCAGTTCTCCTCTAAGACACCAACAACAGCTTGTTCTAACTCGCTTAAGCTCTCCCAAGAATATTTAACAACTACTGGGTCATTTTGCCACGACAAAGGAAAGGTGGGTTCATTATTTTCGTCTAAAAAGAAAGGTCGAGCATCCTTAACAGCTTAAACCTTGAAGTAATAATTCTTGAAATCACGGAAAGACTCGTCATACATAGAAAACACTTTCTTCCCTTGAGTAGCTTTGAAAGAAATCCAAGAGGCTTTCTTCTTAGCTAGCCCAGGATTTGTCAACACAAAAAGATATAGAAAGAGAGTCTGGGTAGGTCGGACACCCAACTCCTGACACAACAGTTGAAAAATCTTTATGAAACCCCATGAGTTCGGATGGAGCTGGGAAGGGGCCACATTACAAGACCACAGTAGGTCAGTCTCAAAGGTGGAAAAAGGGATGGTGATGTTCAACTGAATAAAGAAGTAGTCATAAGCATAGAAGAAGGGTCGTTCTCCCTGAGTCAAAGGAGGGAAACTAACCCTCTCTTCAGGGTCAGGCGATAACAGCTCATAGTTCTTTTCATCATCCCTATTGCTATAGATCCTATAGAACCTCCTAAGCCTCTCGCAGTACTCCAGATCGGCCACAGCAACGCACATAAGGACTATAGAGTCCAGCCAGTCGGCCATGCCCACGGGGATCTTGGTAGACATCTCAACAATATTTTTTCGGGAAGACATACAACAACTACACCTACAGCAAAGGAAGATAACAAGGGTCACTACTAAACAACTCGGACGAAATCAACAAAGAAGGAACAGCCAATCAATATAGAGGCGGGGCAACAAAAAGGGCACCCCAGGGTCTACGAAAACAAGGAGTATTCAACAAAGCCCAGGGGCACCCTTTGGAGGCAATAACAGAAAGAGAATCCAGAAAAGGAGAAGACGCAAAAATTGGAATTGGAACACTAACCAACCCTAAACCTTTTAAACACGCAAGAAGCTCAACCTAAAATACCAGCATTCCCTCATACATTCCCTAATATAAGCAAAACTACTGATAGGCAACAGAAACCTCAAAGGTGCACATTTTAGTAAAAACAGGAGCAGCAGGAAAACCACAACGTCGATCGAAAACAAAGACATAATCTTTTTGTGAAAGGATCAAGCTTCTCAAGACAAACTCAGCAAAAATCAAAACTTTGCAAACATGCAACAGTGAAGGCATACATAAAGACGACTATCGAAACATAAAAAGGAAGGAGAATACCAGCCTATAGAGGAAGAGGAAACAAGCGCGAAGGAAGGCTCAGACAGAAGCAACGATCGAATCTGCGCCAAAGAAACGCTCTCGGGCAAAGAAGATAGAAAGCTTGGGGGCGTGAAAACAAGAAGAAGTCAGAGGAACGAAGCGCCTAGCAAACAACAAGCAAAGAACGAAGAGAAAGGAAGGAAGAAACTGAAAGTGATTCTTTAGAATTCAAAATGAAATATGAAAGAGGGAAAAGAAGAAACGGCAAAGGGAAATTTAATGAGTTTTTATACCCTCGCACGTTCCCAAGGAAGCGCAACGCACGCTACGATCAAAAAAGAAAGAGAGAAACGCTTCGCATTCAAGCAAAAGCAAGCCTGCCAGAAGTTACACAAGAAGATCGACCAAAAGCTAAATGCCCGAGCACAACTTCCTCAAAGGGGTCGAAGTCTAAAGACACGACCTCAAGGGAAAGATCGAACTCGAGCAGGGGCACTGTTCATATCCTGGGTTAAGCTATGCGACCCGGACTGACTGAAGACAAGAGCGACCGACCTCTTAAGGTTGGACCGCCACCGACCTCTCCTTAAAGTGTTTGGCCAAATCGCCATAAAGGCTCAAGCAGGCCCAAACGAAGGAGCGCAACCCATTCTAAAGGCGGCTAAGCCTTAAAAGATAAGATAAGATAACTAACTTATCTTAAAGGACACCCCATGCTACTATAAATACACTGGAGCACCCAGGTATAACTCATACTCTGATTTTACACATAAAAACCTACTCAAAGCCCGTGCTAACTTAAGCATCGGAGTCTCTTGTAGGTACCACCACCCTCCGGTGATCAAGGATCAACAACCGCACCAGCTCCAACAAGTCGAACATGATCGTTTCGGCCACCACCGCAGATCTCCTCCGAGATTGACCTTCAGTTTCAGGTAACCCACGGAACAATTATGTAGGAGATAACTTCATTTTATCTCATAAATCGTAAATAACAGAATCAGAGCAAGGAAGAAGAAGATGACTCAGCCATGTATCCTGGTTCAGTTACCTCGTACAATGTAACCTACATCCAGTCTCCACCACAAAGTTAGTGGAATTTCTACTATCTTTCCAAGTATTCAATACAAAAATTTCCAAGAACTCAACATAATCCTATCAAGAACACACAAGTTTCAACATAAACTTGACTTGGCCAAGGTAACTACCTAGACTCAACACACTAAGTTCTTATCCAACTTAGCAAGGGATACCTCTCAAGTACATGAGACAAAACAGAAATACAAACAAAAAAAAATATGAAATCACTCTTGCCTTTTTTCTCTGAGTGTTTCTCTCAACCTTTTCTCTCTATGTCTTTTTTTCAATGCCTCACTTTCATGCCTTTTTCACTGAATGAAAGGCAAAGAAAGATACAATATTGAAACCGAATATTCAATAATAAACCATGAAGGAGATGATGATTCAAAGCCTTAACTCTATATGATGAACCTAACTTCTGAACTCAAAACCTTGTTCTTCATCAATAAACCAGCTGTAATCCCTTTTTCTTTTTCTTCATACAGACCACAAAATTTGGGATTTAAAAACTGATTTTGGGCTTAATCGAGGAGATAGGTGCAGTAGCAACTTGCTTGCTCAAATGCTCAGTGAGGTTCCCAAATTCAAACCCTTAAATTCATGCTTTGACTTCAAGAAACAATTTCAACCATTGATTCACAATAGAGAAACTTAGCCACCACTTTCTTCATTTTTTACTTGAAATGGAGGTGTAGGGAGTAGAAAAAAATGTGAAGCAATTGACTTGCATGTTAAAGAAAACAAATTACCTTTAATTTTTTTTGAACTCTGCTTAGCTTACTTTTGCTTGACTTGATTTAACATTTGCTTCCTTGATTAGCTTTTTCTTTCTTTTAATTTGGTGGTTGAATGAAAAAGTGAAGCTCCCTTTCTTCTTTGTTATTTATCCGAGGTGAACTTATTTAATCTTGGGGTTTTTTTCCATTTGGCTTGTTTGGTATTGAGTTGGATTGATGATTCAATTTCTATTCAGCAGCCTTGGAATCATTTGGTTTCATAGGTTTGGGCTGCAACAAAAGCAATTTGAGCCTACACACTTAAACAACATCATCGAACCCACTTGGGTTATCAACAAAAATTCAACATGTTTGTCATAATCATTTTTGTTATTTATTTACTAAATTCAACACATCTATAAGTTTATGCACATGCATAACATCTATAAGTACATATAACTAACATCCAAAAATTAAATTAATGTATATTAGTTATTACATCCATACACATATCATTATTTTTTATTTATTGCATAAGTAACTATCAAGTTAATACAGATGTTTTTAAATTTTATCATAATTAGATTTAAAAAAATGTCAAATTCTTAAATTAATGTATTCAATTAATAAATTTACTCATAACATCCATAAGTTCATACACATAATATCCATAATTTCATATTAATAACATCCATAATTTTGTACTCATAACATTCATAATTTCATATATATGATATCATAATTAATAAATTTTTATAATTAATATTACCAAATTAAACTATGCCTCTTATTGTATTCTTCAAATTATCTTATATGTATACTAATGGATCATGATTTTAATTATTTTAATATTTTTTATTTAATATTCATATGTAAAGTTATTCATTAATTTTAATATGATGAGTTAATAATTACTTTTAAAAATTTATTTTTAAATTTTTGTTTATATTTTATATTTTATTTTTATTTTTTAATAGTCTATATGTAAAATATGAGTTGTATAGTAAATATTGTTAAAATTTTTAAATTTAACATCTATAATTTTAAACACATAATATCTATAATCAATGAATTGGTACTAATTTATTATTTGTTATTTTATTTTTTCAAGTCAAAAACTAATAATTAGACATTTCTGATTTTTCGTAAATAGAGACTAATCAAATTTAAAATATCTTTATTTTTTATAAAATGTATTGAGGTGATTTAAGATTTTTTAGGATTAAAAATATCAGAATTTAAAATTTTTATTTAAAAAAATTATAGAATTATGAATGTAATAATAAAAAATAATTTTTTGAGATTTGGTTCACATTAAATTTAGAATTGACTTTTGTATAATTAAATGAGAGAAGATATGTTATTAAAAAAAATTAATTGTATCAATTAAGTTAAAAGAGTGATTTACACTCTTTTATCATTACAAATATTATTAATTATGTATTTTTATTTATTGTTTATAATATTTTGGCTATCTATCATTACTCTAATAATGTTAAGGTTAATACATATAGTGTAATTATTTTTTTAATTTTTTAATGTATTCATATATTCATCAACTTTTTAACAATTTTAATTTTAATTAATGTGCTCATGGTACATCAACTTCTAAATAATATTAATTTTAATTGATGCTGTGCAATATTGTTTTACAACATAAAAAAAATTATTCAAAAAAAAATTAAAGTATAAATTTTAATATGTTATTTATTCGCTAAATAAATAATAATACATTTGAAGAAAAAGAAAGAAATTCTTTAAAGCAAGGTGGGGCAATTCTTTCCAAAAGAAAGCGACACGAATAATGTACTCTTTTTTTTCCAATTTCTAATGCACTATATTTTGTTTAGTGTATTTCAATTTTTGACAAATTACAATTTGGTATCTAATCTATATCATCACATATTTAAAATTTAATTTTAATTTTGTTATATTGATGAAAATTTCTGTTAAAAAATTAATTTGGATAACTTTTTTCCTTTATTCTTGTGAATCAGCCAATATATATATATATATATATATATATATATATATATATATATCAAAAGGATTAATTTCATTGACAAATGATCAATCATTCAGGTCAACTCGGAGAAATTTGTCCCTCCAAAATAAACATTATGCTTCTGCACCTTCCAGGCCAAATGGAAGTTTAATAATTTGTCTGACTTGGATGCGTGTTTTGGTATTATATACTTATTTTAGGAATTATAATACAGAGAAATGAATTTATTATGCTTAACTGATGAAGCAGCGTCATACTAAATTCAAAGCGGTTCATGGATCGGTCAAATTTTCAGCCAAACAACCAAAATCATTCAGTGCTCCTTCGTACCAAACCAACAAGTGAATTTGATGGAATTCATCCAAAAATGCATATAAAATTATATTTCGGTCCAAATATATTAAACTACTCTTTTATTTTAATCTATAACAAGAATAAAAAAAATCTCGTAGTCCATAAATTTAGTCTAAGATACCATTTTAATTTTTATTATCTTATCTTATCTTATCTTTATTTTTATCTTTCGTAAGTAGTATTCTATATATGTTTAATTTTACTTTTATAATTCAATTTAATCAATCAACAATCAATAAAATTTCATCTATTCTTTTCCTATTCCTTCACAATTTTATCAAAATATACATTAGAAAACAAGTCCACGTCCTACAAAAATGTCAACTACATAAACAATGGACGTGACAACCACTTCTAGTTTTATTTTGCAACAGCATAGTTGTTAAGTCACATACATGGAGATAGAGAATGGAGACCTTATAATGTTTATTGAATTGAACTAGCCAGAGCCTACTTAATTGGTTAGCAAATAATAAAGAAGGGGGGACGGGGTGTTGGTTAGATTCAAGATTTAATTTGATTGCTTGTTCCTCCAAGCAATAATAATGGGTTGTCGTTGGTTGAGAAAAGCCAAAGAGTTGTTGTTCAATCAAGGTTTTCCAACACCAAGAGGTGTTTTCTACCTTATCACCACCACACTCCTCAGCCTCCTCCTCCCTCTTTCGTTCCTTCTCTTGGCGACTCTCTCCGGCGCGCAATTCTACCTTAAAAGCCTCAATTACATTTTACACCAGCCTTTACCGTACATCTTCAACCTTGCACTGCACGTCAACCCATGTGTTCTGTACTTTCTTGTGTCCATTGTCACCATGGCTACCTTGATTCATGGCCTAATGGGTAAGGCCGCCCTTTCGAGCGACTCGTGGAGTTCCTGGTCATCTAAGACTAGTTTTCATCTCTACATAGCATGGATTCTCCTTTCCGCTTTCCAATTTTGCATTGGATTGGGCATAGAGGGAAGCATTGTGGCCGGAGTTTATGACTTTGAGTCGAGCTTTGGCGGCGAGAGAAGCCTGATAAGCAGGGTGATTTTCCTCTTTGGATTGCACGAGACTACCCAAGTTTGGTCTAGATTTGTGGTAAGGCCGGTCGTGGATACCACGGTTTATGGGGTCGCCAGAAAAGAGAGGTGGATTGAGAGGGTGGCTGCGGCCACTAGCCTCGGCCTCATGTGGTGGTGGAGGTTGAGGGATGAGGTGGAGACTTTGGTTGTTATGACTCAAGTTAAGAGAGAGCAATTGTTGGATGTGGGATTGGCTGATTTTGTTGGGTGGTGGTTGTATTATTTAACCGTGACAATTGGTATGGTAAGAGTTATCAAAGGTGTTATGTGGGTGTTCATGATTTCACTTTGCAGAAGAAGGCCTACACAAATTTCTCAAGTGGAATCAGGTGATGATAATGATGACAAGGTGTAAATTTGACCAATTCTGTAATGTCTTTTCCATTTTATTTTTAATTTTTTCTTTGGGTTAAGTTTATGCTCTGATCATCCGAGATACCTTTTCAAAGTTGCAACAACTTTCTTAGTGTGTTGTATTAGTAGCGTACTAGCGTGTTATTTGGTCAATTTGTTTATAATTACTTCTTTAATACATGGATCAAATCGTAGTTAACATTCAACTAGGTGCTACTGTTGAAAATAGAATGCTGGCAGATGACTTGTGATTGAGAAATGCAAAAACGTGGGATCTGATAATTTCAATTAAAATTTAAAATCATTGCTAAACTCTGTTGTTCCAAGAAGCGAATAGTTCTAATTTACTAAAATATTCCAATTCTAAGGTGGCTTTTTTTTCGTGTTAAATTGTCGAACTTATTATTTAAAATAAATATTAAATATGTAAAAGTGATTTATTTTTATATTTTTAAATTAAGAGGTAATGACCAAATCAGTATCCGAAAGATTAAAACACTGACATTGTGGTACCTGACTATTGTAAACGACAAAATGGTACCTATTTGATTTTAAAATCTGACAAACGTATCCATAACCTGGCCGGACCTAAGCTCCGGTGAGGACAATGCTTACGTGGTCATCGGATTATGCTGACAAATCATGTTTTAATTGAGTTGTCATTTCTAATTAATTAATTTGCTAGCCTAGGTGGAAATTAGGTTAATTGGAATTCAATTTGCCCCCAAATCATTAGTCTTTGCCCTAATCCCAAATCAACAAGTGTTGTTACTGCTGGGTGACTTACTGTGACTTAGTGTTTCACTAAGAGTAAAACTGAAAGGTCACGTAAAGAGGGAGCGATGTTGTCCTGGTTACTTGGCGCGAAGAAGAACAAAGAGGATTTGAGAGACATTGTCGAAGTCGTAGCGTCAACAGGGAGGGGTTGGTAGTGGCATCATCGCAACCCCAGTCTTCGCAAGGAAGAACGCTACGTAGAGGTAAGTTCACCTTCACTCCATCCTCTCATTTACGTGCCTTCTATCGACAGCATTATTATCATGTTGATTGTTTTATTCATTGTATCTTCCCTCTACGATTTTTTAGATGGATCGTCTAGTTACCTTTGTTTATCATCACATGGGTGCCTTGAAAAGGAGTGTTGACGGTAATGTGATATACGACGGGGGTTTAGTAACTGAGATACACAGGGTGAATGTGGAGACATGTAATTTGTTCTTTGTTGAGGGTTTATTTCTAGACTTGGGTTACCCTGGATACAATGAGGTGTACTGGCTAGAACCTGGTTTAGAGTTAGGTAAGGGTCTTAGAGTGCTTAGGACAGATGCTGAAGTCATGAGAATGTGTGAAAGTGCGATGAAGAATGACAACACTGTACACCTATATTTTGATCACCCCATTGACGCAAACCCTGAAATCATTGATGAAGAAGTCGTGTCTGATGGTAGTAGTGATAGTGTGGTTGAAGTCAATCCAGATGGTGATAGTGTCAAGGAGGATGAAGTTACTAATAAGGTTGACGGTCATGCTAATGAGAAGGAGAATGAAGGTGTGAATGAGACCAGTGGTGAGGTTAATGAATTGGAGATGGTGTTGAGTGTGGCTGTGAAGGAGAATATGAATGACGGTGTAAATGAGGCCACTGTTGATGTTAACAAGTCGAACAAAGGTAAGAGTGGTGCAGGGGAAGAAGCTGAAAATGACGGAAATGTGGAGAAAGACACTGAAGGAGCATCAGCTCCGGAGAAACCTGCTAAGAAGGTTAGAAAGAGACATCCAAGACCAGCCCCTAGTGGTTTACTCCGAGAAAGAAGAGCTGCCAAGAATGAGGGTGTAAATGAGAGTAACCATGGAGAAGCTGAAGCTGGGAATGAACCCACAGAGGAGACCAATGCTGATGATGTTGCTGGTCTCAATGGAGGTTCTGAATTTCGAGAACCTTTCGTGGATGAGGAAAGGGCAGAGGAACCTGTTACAGAAAACCCGACAGGTAAATTAGTTTTTTTTTTTTTAGTTAGAGTATATTTGAATAGAAATTGCTTCAATTCTCATGTATCTCAACTGACTTTGCAGCAGATAATGTAACACAAACTAGTGGGAGGGACAATGCAAGGAGAAATCATCCAAGGCCTGAACCGTCTGGGCAAAGAATTATACCTGGAAAGGAGGATGAAGCACCAAGGGTAGAGGTGCCTAACCCGAATAGAGAAGATGGTGATAGTAAACCTGAGATGTACCAATATGAATTCGAAGAACTTTGTAGCCCTCTGCAACTGATGACGAAGAGGAACATGTATTTCCTCAACATAATCCCAACACGCCATGTGGAAAAATAACTTTGGAGTTGAATATGGAGTTTGAGACCATGGAGCAGTTCAAAGCAGCAGTGCAGAAGTACAACATACAAATTGGGAGACAGGTGTTCTACCTTAGGAATGAGAAGAAGAGGTGTAGGGTGATCTGCTATGATCCAGACTGCCCTTGGTTGTGCTACTGTACCAGGACCAACTACCCAACATCCTTTCAGATAAAGACATTTGTGGACGAGCATACGTGCCCCAGGAGTAATAAGAGTAAATTTGTTTCATGTGCTTGGGTTGCTGAGGAACTGGTCCCAAAGCTGATGATCCATCCCAACATGCTGCAGAGAGAGGCACATGAATGGTTTAAAGTGGAGTATGACATCTCATTCAACGAGAGGATGATGTATAGGGCTATGGACAAAGCCAAGGAAGTTATCGAGGGAACAGAGAAAGATCAATACCTAAGGCTCAGAGACTACCTTAACGAAATCATGAAGGCTAATCCTGGTAGTTGATGCAGAAACTAGGGAAAATTGGAGATTTTTTCTGGAGGAGTTGCACACAGACATTGGAGACTTCAATGAGAATGGCTGGGTTTTTATGTCAGACCAGCAAAAGGTAATGTGGACTATCTTAATGTTTTTTGAGTTCGTGTAAGTATATATAAATTAGTTTTCAAATGTCCTCTAATTCATTGTGGTTACCATTCAATGCAGGGTTTAATCCCAGCATTACAGGACGTCATGCCAGGGGTGAAGCACAGATTCTGTTGTATGCATATGTGGAGAAATCTGAACAAGAGATGGAAGGATAAGAAACTTAAGGCAACATTTTGGCAATGTGCAAAGGAAACTACTGATCAAGAATTTAATGATGCAATGGGAGCTGTGAAATGGATCAACAAACAGGCCTGGGAGTACTGGGAGCATCACGAAGGGCTGCCATGTCTGCCCCCTCCATACAAGAGGCCTATTGGTAGACCTACAAAGAAGAGAAGAAAGGATAGCACTGAGCAAAGTTCTGGCAGCCAATACAAGGCCAAGAGAAGATATGGACAGATAACATGCCAAACCTGCAAAAGGGTGAGCAATACAAAAACCATTACTTATATGTATTTACTTTACCTTTTATGTCCTATCTGTAACTTTATTGATGCTGCTTTTCCTTACTCATGTGTTTCTTGCAAGGCTGGACATAATAGCAGAACTTGTCCTGACAAAGGAAGTGGAACAGCAGCTGAAGAACCAGATCTTGATGAGAATGAAGCTAGGGAGCAAGAAGCTAACTGGGAGGAGACCATGGAGGCTGCACACGCTGCACACGTTGCAGATGAGGAAGAGCTCACTCAAAACCATCCACAAACTCAGCCTGATCAGGTAAATGTTAATGATTTATTTTACATTGTTGTACTAAACTGTTGGATCTGTCTCCATAGAAGATTTGATTTCATGAATGCACAAACTGATGCAGAATAACATCAATGATGGCAACACTACAACAACTGCTTCAGCCCCTAATGTAGCCACCAATTACATTGAGGACAATATTACAAAATTCCAACCTCTCACTGTTATACTATTATAATCTACAATGTCTACCTACTTAGCCACCCTAAACATAATCAAAGCCACATTTAACCCAATCAAAATACACATAAAAATTAGGCACAACTCAACCCTCTTCAGATTCTCCTTCATGTCATTCACCACAGATAGTACCATCATCATCCTTTGAATTTCCTGGCCATCCCCACAGTCAACATTGATTTTGCCTTTCTTTTTGGGTTCTGATTTGCCCAGCATATTACTGTTCTCTGAAGAAACTTCTCCTTCCACACATTCCGCTTGTATTTCATCCAACCATTGGAAATACCCGCAACGCATTTCTGTGTTCTGGCACAACACGAAGAGTTCAAACATCAGAGAACAATCGAAATCTAAAAATGAATAAGAACAGACGATAAACCAAGAAGGGATATTATTCTACTTCCTCACAGAGGGCAGCGTAGAAACCATCTATCAGGGTTGCTACTTGTCTTCGACTTCAACGGAACCACTGGAAGGGGACAAAAGCAACAGCCATCGTAACTTTTACTCACAATGCCCGAAGCACCATCCACGTCGCAGGCTTGCATCGAGGGCTGCCTTCTCAGCGTTGCAGATCTCCCACGAGCCCTTACAGAATGCATCTTCCAATCTTGGATGAACGAACAGAGAGCGTTGTTGATTTGGGATTAGGGCAAAGACTAATGATTTGGGGGCAAATTGAATTTCAATTAACCTAATTTCCACCTAGGCTAGCAAATTAATTAATTAGAAATGACAACTCAATTAAAACATGATTTGTCAGCATAATCCGGTGACCACGTAAGCATTGTCCTCACCGGAGCTTAGGTCCGGCCAGGTTATGGATACGTTTGTCAGATTTTAAAATCAACCATGTACCATTTTGTCGTTTACAATAGTCAGGTACTGCAATGTCAGCGTTTTAATCTTTCGGGTACTGATTTGGTCATTTTCTCTTAAATTAAATATTAATTTTTAATTGTTTTGACAAATTAATTATCAAATATTAGGTACCATAACAATTATCATTTAATTAAAAAAAAATAGGGGACCGACATTTTTATTAAAATTTGGTCAGCACTTAACCAGTAAAAGAAAATTAAGTAATTCTACACCATTAAATATAATTTCACACCATTAAAAATACTAATAACAGCTAATTAATAGCTACAAATCACAAAATTTACTCGTCATAACACTCCTCTTTAATTAATTCTACCACGCTAAATTCCATTGTCGTCATTTTAGATGTAAGTCTCATTTGTCACTTTTTGGTTTCTTTTCTATTTTTTTTATTCTTCATTTATGTCAAAATACTTCATATGCAGTTAATTATCGTTATAAATCGATCATCTTTACTTAAATACATAAAGTACTATTTGCTTCTTTAAAAATAATAAAAAAATATTAACTCAAAATATTTTAGTTATTTTAATTTAGTTTATAATTTTAGTTATTATTTATTTTATTTTATATTTTTTAATTATTTTTAGAATAATTGAGTAATAATAGATATAATAATTATATATTTATAAATATTATATAACATAAGAGTGATGTTAGATGTATAAATATTTTTTGTAACCAAATCTAGTTAAGTTGGTGCAAATTTAAAAAAAAAACACACACATATGTCGTTGTTCCTGATTTCTTGCGCTTTCTATAGCACACAAATTTTTGTTAGCAAGCACGGAGATTTATTGGTATAACACATAAATTTTCAAAGTATAACACAAATATTTTACAAATAACATAAATTTATCGATATAACATACAAATTTTTGCACATAGCACACAAATCTTAGTACATAGCACAAACTTTTGCTGCAAATATATTTTGTAAGTTGGGTGAGTCAATGTTATCGGTATATAGTCTTCCAAAAATTACGTCAAAATGTCTATGCTATATATGCACTGAGATTTTGTGTTGTACTTAATTCATTAGTAAAGTATACAAATTTTTAGATATAACACATAAATTTTTTCACATAACACATTTTTTTGCTGTATTTTGTTAGCTTGGTAAGTCAATGTTCTAGGTATATAGTTCTCCAAAAATTTATATCCTGCACATCAAAATTTATGGGACAATCTACCTAATTAAATAAATTGAGTGAATCCCTTACCTATATACACAAAATAGAAATTTCTTACATATATGTGTATTTTTATGTTTATGTAAACCGTGGAAGCCAATCACGGTTTCAATTTAATACATAAACCGTGGCTACTAGGCACGGTTTACTTGTGAATGGAATATATCATAAACCGTGGCAAGCTACCACGGTTTACTAAGGGAGGCAAATGCACATAAAACATGGTAAGCAGCAACGGTTTATGAGAAGAGAAATTCTATATATATGTGAGTGAGATTCAAGCTGGTGAAGAGATTATTGTCACAATAGAAATAACAACAATACCAACAAGAATAATTCTACTAACAATAACAATCTATAACAATATATAAAGTGAATAGGAGAGTTTGGTGTCCATTTTCTATTTTTTCATCTTAATCTTATTAATAAATAGTGTTTAATATAATTGTCGTCTTAAAATTTGGTCAAAAATGTAATTATTAGTTAATTTTTTTTGTTCTTTGTACAGTTACTTTTTTATTCTACGCATAACTTCTACTCATGTTGTCTTTTTCTCTATTCTATGGAGTACATGTAGTACTCTCTACTTATCTTTATTTTACTTAATTAAAAAAAATAATGATAAATATGTGTATGGAGAATAGTAAAAAAAATGAAAATAAAAATAAAAATTTTTTAAAAAATAATGGAATAAAATATGATTTAACATATTAAATATAAAATTTAAAAAAATTAGCAATTAAAATTATGCAAGAAAAATAGTTCTTTAAATTTAAATTTTTATATCTGCTTCAAATTAAATAAGATTAAAAAAATAAATAAATTTATAAATATTTATAAATTTTTATCTTAATTATTACATATAATAACAACATAATAATTTTAGTATCATACTTAAATTAATTTAAATTTTATTATTCTATACATTAAAAAATAAATAACTTATAAATTTTTTTATTTTTATTTATTAATAAATTATTATTTATTAAATTTTTTATTTTTTATCTCAAATTTATAATTTAAAAAACATAAAAATTAATTTCCTAAAAATATTAGAAAAAATATAAAATATAAAATTACAATTTTGTTTTGAAATTAAATGAAATTTTAATAAAATCTTAATAATTTTATTAGTTAGAGACATAGAAGTTGACATATTAGATCTAGAGAAATGTTAAGAATTATTACAAATAAGTGTTAAGAATAGGAAAGATATTCAACAATAATATAATATTTTTATATTCAATTGTATATGTTAATAGTAGCTAAAATAGTAGTGTCCATATAATATTACTCTTTTAAGAAGATATAAAATATTTGATATTATTTTTTTATAATTGTTGGCAAATTTTATAATTTGATTAACAAAAAATCTGAATATTTGATATCTTAAATTTTGTCTGAAAGCAATAAAATATGACTTAACAAGTAAGTCTGAAAAATAATAAGAATCTATATAATAGATATACATCTAGATATCTAAATCAAAGAAGAAAAAAAAAATTTCTTTAGCAAATTTTTAATAACTCAAAAGTTAACACAATGGTAGTTATGGATGAAAGTGATAAACAAAAATGAGGGTTGGAATAATAGTTTACGTTCAAGGCCTCCTCTTCATAAACCGTGGGAAGCAACCACGGTTTATGCCTAAGTTTTTTTCTTCCTAACCCGTGGTAGGTAGCTACGGATTATGCCCAATCTCTTTCAACCATAAACCCTCCTAGCCTCCAACGGTTTACGTTGAAACTAGAAACCGTGGTAGTTTTCACAGTTTACATGAAAATGAAATTGCACATGCACGTAAGAAGTTTCTGTTTTGTGTATACAGGTAAACAATTCACACAATTTATTTAATTAGGTAAATTGCCCAAATTTATGTGTTGTGCATATTTCATTGGTACAGTATACAATTTTTGCATATAACAAATTTTTACTGTGAATGCATTTTGTTAGTTGAGTGAGTCAATATTTTAAGTATATAGTCTTCCAAAATTTCCTGTGCTATGCCCTAAGACTTTTGTGTTGTTTTTCAAAACTTATGTACTATACGTATTTCATTGGTTAGAAGAAGAAGAAGATGAAGACGACGAGAACAACAATGATGTAATAATTAAAAGAGAATGAGTAAGAAGAAAAAGCAAAAAAATGATGACAATAATAACGATAGTAGCGACAACAACGATAACGACAACGTTAAAAAAAGAAACACGCATGGAGGCTTATGGAGGCTTCACGACCGTTGTCATCTCTGTCAGTGACGCGAGCAGCTCCTCCAGGTAGCCTTAGCCCAATTGTCTAGACAGCTCCTTTGGCGGGTAAATACAAAATAAATGTCGATGCTGCTATCATTAATGGAAGAGGAAGAGGAGTGGATGTGATTATCAGAGATGAGGATGGGGTAGTTATGGTGGTAGCCACGCTGGAAGCCTCCCATTCCCTTTCAGTCATAAAAAGTGAGGCTATTGCCATCTATTTGGGCTTAAATGTTACAATATGAAGTATGGACACTTTGTTGAGTTATTGTGTTCGCGTATCGAACACATTTCAAACACAATACTTGTTCGACACACGTGTCTGTTGTGTCTAATCGTGTCTTAATAAAAAATAAAAAAAATTCTGGATATGTTTTAACACACCTAAATATTATTACGTGTTAGCATCCAGTCTTATTCTTAACATGTATTATTGAAATAAATTTAGAAATAATATATATTATTATTTATTAAAATAAAAAATTATTTTAAATAATTTATATAACTAAAAAAAGATATTAAAAATAATTAAAAATTAATTTATATTTTAATATCAATAAAATATCAAAATATTATTACAATTTATATAAAAAATATTTTATATTTTATATAATATATGTGTTTTTATATCTTATAAATTTTAAAATTTATATATCAAAATATTTTATGCCATATTTTGTCCTATATCTAAATCAGTATCCGTATATCACAGTATTTACAGTCCAAAGATGTGAGAATTGAAGTGGAAGAGAATAATACACAGGTTATTAAAAGTTTTGAACTCATCAAATTTTAATAATATTATTACAAATTAAAAATCTCTTTTAAATAGATTTAGGTTTTACAAATTTATACATGCGAAGAAAAGTGAAAACTAACATAGTAGCACATCATCTTGCTAATATGGCTAGAAGAGATTCTCATAGAGATTTGTAATTTGATCCACTCTTACTTCTTGTACCTTTCTTCTTAAATTCTCCTTAAAAAAAAAACCTTGTGAAGCATCTTACTCATTCACACCCAACAGATAAGGCTCTTATTTATTTTAATGCTTTTGCCAATGTAACACCCTACCACACAGAATCTTATGCTTAAGTCATAAAAGAGAGGTGACGAGATATTACGACCTCTAAAAATAAAATTTAGTATATATAGTAGTGTGAAAAATGTTTATAACTAGGAGCCTTTAGTGAAAAAGGGGTAAATCAAAACCATTAAATTGAAAAGTGCAACACTCTGATCGATAACGTAACAAAAATAGATAAAGGATAAGCTAACGCGAGTATATATACAAGAGAGTGTCAAAGATACAGATATCAAGGCTCAAGACTCGGTTTGCAAAGAGATCAGGTCCGAACATAGAAGTATACATACATATATAGAGTAGGAAATCCCTAAAGAAACCCAAAAGACAAGTTACAGATCCTGTTTTTCCAAAATAACTTCTAAGAGGAGTTAATACAGTATATATATATATATATATATATATATATACAATGGAGATAATAAGTGTCTAAGTAAGTACATAAAACTAAAATAAAGTCCTGAGAGCCAAGGATCTTCGCTAAAATAGAAGTCTCCAGCATGCCTCAGCAAGGAGCCTCACGTCCTGTATCTGAAAACCACAAAATCCGCATGGGTGAGAACCGGAGGTTCTCATGATCAGCATGGTAACAATGCCCAAATATCTAACATATAATGTCTTGAAAAAGCCGAAAGCAATCCTAGAACTCCCAATTTATAATCAAAGTGTATAAATATAACTAAACTATGAGAAATAAAAATAGGCAACTAACTAAGGATCTTCAGTCTAACTAAAACTCCCCTTTCCAAATCCTTCGAACCTCCCAACCGCCACCAGGGATTTGATATCGTAAACACAATTATATCAAACAAAGAAATGCACAAATAGGAAGCAGATACGGTAGTTAGACAATTAGCAAGTAAATATGCAGTCAATTAGGCATTCCAAACAAATCACATATAATGCATATGATGTATGCCTGTCCTAGTGGCTGATGAGTCTTATTTGTCGGTTATAAAGCCAACCCGACAAGTCCTGGTAGCTAACCATTGGACTGTCCTTCTGTCGCGCATCCCCAACTTGAGTTATTCACAAACATAATCACAATTCACATACAACACCCTCACTGGTGTTTATCCACGGGGGCGAGCTCATCCGGAACTTTCACAGTGTCCGGCCGCAGTTACGACATAGGGTCAGCAGAGTATCGAGTATCAACCTAGAGCACGTGGTGGCTAGCCACTGCTTTCACCCAGGGAAACTCGTATCTCAGATAGGTGGAGTGCAACAATCAGCATATATGCATTCATTCTCAGCCATAAATCAACATTTATCTCAGCCATCCGGCTTAAAATAAAATCCATAACCAGCCATAATCCATCATCACATACAGCCATTCGGCTCATATCATACACATCACTCCCACCATCCTCCTCAACAACTCATACAATCATTATTGGTCATAATACCTCAATATTTCTATTTTCTTCAGCCACAAGTCACCCCCTTCCCTAGCTCCTTCTTAATTACTAGACATTCTATATTGAAATAGGACTTAAAGGATGAAAATGGGGGTTTAGAGGCTTGAAATAGAGTCTCGAAAGATTACAAGCTTGTTAGAAAGGTGAAACATTTAAAAACAAGGTTTTTATAAGAAAATAGGGCAGTATGCGTACGCACAGGTGTAAAATTTTACAATTCTGTTTGCTCCTACAAGACGTGCGAACGCGCTCAATAGAATACACTTCCCAACGTGTGCATGCGCACAAGGCTGTGCGTGCGCACAGCTTGCAAAACTTCGCTGGTTGTGTGTGTGCACAGAGCGTGCTAACGCTCCCATCAGTAGCCATGTCCCCGTGTGTGCGTGCGCACAAAGCTGTGCGTACACATAGTTTCAAAAATCCACGGGGTGTGCGTGCGCACAAGGCTGTGTGTGCGCACACAAACCAGAAATTACAAATTCTGCAACATTCATAGAATTCAGATTTCAGGCCTCAACTTTCAACGATCATATCTCTTTCCACAGAATTCAAATTTCCACCAAATTTAAACAATTTTAAAGCTTGTCAAATTATCTTTCGTTTGATATAAAAAGCATTAAATTTCAAAAACATTAGCTCAAGATATGATCCATTGAAGTTCATCAAAATTTCATTTTTACCAAAGTTCATAACTTCCAATTTTC
The DNA here is from genome assembly GCF_003086295.3 of Arachis hypogaea. Taxonomy (NCBI): domain Eukaryota; kingdom Viridiplantae; phylum Streptophyta; class Magnoliopsida; order Fabales; family Fabaceae; genus Arachis; species Arachis hypogaea. Next base: position 23,281,259 of record NC_092054.1, read on the forward strand.
AGAATATACATCTTCAAATTCATTCAAAACCAACCAAAACTTACCAAAATCAATCTTAAGCCTCCTCAACTCATATTTTGACATCTTTATTAAGTTCACAATCTACCAATCCACCATTTTGACTAATCTCAATCAAATAACTCAATTTTAGACAAAACATCATATCATATATCTTTCCTCATCCTAAGTTCCATCAATACCAATTCCATCAACCATCAATACATACAATCAATATCATCCTCACCATCAACATGGTTTTACCCGTAATTCAATCTCAACTAATCATTAAGCATATAACTAAACATGCATATCTCTCATACATCATATCATCAAAACATCCAAAATCCACTAATCACATACATAACAACACAATTCATCTCAACCAATCAACAGCATTAATAGTTCAAATCCTATCTTAGGGTCTCTAGCCTAAGTTTTCACAACCACATTACATTTTAGATACAGAAAACCGAAACCATACCTTGGCCGATTCTCGTTCAACCCGGAACACTTCCAATTTCAACTTTCAAGGTCCCAAAACTTCACCAACAGATTTTCAAACTTATTGCTCCACTCCAAAGCTTTCCAAAACCATCAATCAAGCTCCAATGCACATATATAGACAACCTAAACCACAATATCACACCCAAACACAATAACTCAATCACTAAATCACAAAATTCCAAGTGTTTAGCTTAGGGTTGAGAATCTTACCTTACCCAAGGATCAAGGAGGCAAGACTAAGCCTTCCTCTCAAGTTAATTGGATCCTATAACATCAAAAACTCAACATCTCAACACTTTTTACCTAAAATTTTTGAATTTAAGGGCTGGAAAAACAGAGGTGAAAACGTTGTTTACCTCTTGCACAACCTTATGAGTTTTGTAGAGCTCGACGCCGCGGTCATGTAGCTGTAAACGGTGCATTAATCGAAGCTCCGGATCACAAGTTATGATCAAAGGAAGATTGAAGTAAATTTGGAAAAAGGGTTTCAAGCTTTCCCCCTTTTCCTTGATGTGTTTTGTTTATGTGGGAAGAAGAGGGTGCTGAACCCTTTTGTCTAATGTGGCTTGGCTGGGCCTTGGGACCAATATGGGTCCAGTTGGCCCGGTTCGGCCCGTTCGACCCAATCTTGGGCCGATTTCTTTAAAATTGGTGTCAAAATTCTCGTTTTAATTTTCTCTATCATATTAAACCATAAAATTCGCATTTCTAATTTTCTAGAATAAATTTTAATTTATGGGTTAATTAGTCATTAATTAATCGGGTTTTACATTCTACCCATCTAAATGAGAATTTTGCCCACAAAATTCGAATTTAGTTACTTGAGAATAGGTGCGGGTAGTCTGTTTGCATCTCTGACTCAAGTTTCCAAGTGTGTTCCTCAATACCGGCCCGACTCCATGCCACTTTGACTAATAAAACTTCTTTTCCGCGCAACTGTTTAATGCTCGTGTCATCAATTCTGACCGGAGTCACCGGCAGAGTCAAATCTTCCTTTAACTGGACTGTTTCAGGTTCTAACACATGGCTAGCATCAGGAGTATACTTCCGAAACTGTGACACGTGAAATACGTCGTGCAGGTTCGAAAGGTGGGTCAGTAGAGCCATTCGATACGCCACTGGTCCAACCCTCTCGAGAATTTAAAATGGACTGATGTATCGAGGATTCAACTTCTTTGTCTTAATCACTCTACCTACTCCTGTTGTTGGAGTAACCTTAAGGAAAGCATGGTCTCCTTCCTCAAACTCTAAAGGCTTCCGCCTCTGATTGGTGTAACTCTTCTGACATCTCTGAGTAGTGAGCATCTGATGAGCGGAGATTTTATACGCTTTTTGGGGATAATTTCATATAGTTTTTAGTATGTTTTAGTTAGTTTTTAATTTATTTTCATTAGTTTCTAAGCAAAAATCATATTTCTGGATTTTACTATGAGTTTGTGTATTTTTCTGTGATTTCAGGTATTTTCTAGCTGAAATTGAGGGAGCTGAGCAAAAATCTGATTTAGACTGAAAAAGGACTGCTGATGCTGTTGGATTCTGACCTCTCTGCACTCAAAGTAGATTTTCTGGAGCTACAGAACTCAAAATGGTACGCTTCTAATTGCGTTGGAAAGTAGACATCCAAGGCTTTCCATCAATATATAATAGTTCATACTTTGCTCAAGGATAGACGATGTAAAATGGCGTTCAACGCCAGTTCCATGCTGCATTCTGGCGTCCAGCACCAGAAACAAGTTAGGAATTGGAGTTCAACGCCAGAAAAGGATCCAAAGCTGGCGTTGAACGCCCAAAACAGCCCTATGCACGTGATTTGCTTAAGTCTCAGCCCCAGCACACACCAAGTGGGCCCCAGAAGTGGATTTCTGCGCTATCTATCATAGTTTACTCATTTTCTGTAAACCTAGGTTACTAGTTTAGTATTTAAACAACTTTTAGAGATTTATTTTGCATCTCATGACATTTTAGATCTGAACTTTGTACCTTTGACGGCATGAGTCTCTAAACTCCATTGTTGGGGGTGAGGAGCTCTATTGTGTCTCGATGAATTAATGCAAGTATTTCTGTTTTCCATTTAAACATGCGTGTTCCTATCTAAGATATCCATTCGTGCCTAATTATGGAGAAGGTGATGATCCGTGACACTCATCACCTTCCTCAATCCATGAACGTGTGTCTGACAATCACCTCTGTTCTACATCAGATTGAATGAATATCTCTTAGATTCCTTAATCAGAATCTCCGTGGTATAAGCTAGATTGATGGCAGCATTCATGAGAATACGAAAAGTCTAAACCTTGTCTGTGGTATTCCGAGTAGGATTCTGGGATTGAATGGCTGTGACGAACTTCAAACTCACGAGTGCTGGGCGTAGTGACAGACGCAAAAGGATAGTAAATCCTATTCCGATACGATTGAGAACCTGCAGATGATTAGCCGTGCGGTGACAACGCACTTGGACCTTTTTCACTGGAAGGATGGATGATAGCCATTGACAACGGTGATCCACCAACACACAGCTTGCCATAAAAGGACGTGCGTGCGTGAACAGGAAGACAGAGGAAAGCAGAGATTCAGAAGACAAAGCATCTCCAAAACTCCAACATATTCTCCATTACTGCATAACAAGTAATTTTTACTTCATGCTCCCTTGTTCATTTGCAAGTCAATTGATAACCACCAATTAATATCCTGACTAAGAACTGCAAGATAACCATAGCTTGCTTCAAGCCAACAATCTCCGTGGGATCGACCCTTACTCACGTAAGGTATTACTTGGACGACCCAGTGCACTTGCTGGTTAGTGGTATGAGTTGTGAAACGTGTTATTCATAATTCGTGCACCAAGTTTTTGGCGCCGTTGCCGGGGATTGTTTGAGTTTGAACAACTGACGGTGAATCTTGTTGCTTAGATTAGGAATTTTTTGTCTTTTAAGTCAGAGTCTTTTATTTTCTTTTCAAAAAAAAAGTTTTTTTCAAAAATTTTTTTCCATTAAATCTTGTGCCAAACTTTAAGTTTGGTGTTTTCTTGTTGATTTTCCTTTGTTTTTCGAAAATTTTATTTTGGTTTTCTAAAAATTTTAAGTTTGGTGTTCTTTCTTCATGTTCTTGTGTTCTTGTGAGTCTTCAAAGTGTTCTTAAGTTTTCCTTGTGTCTTGATCTTAAAATTTTTAAGTTTGGTGTTCCTTGGTGTTTTCCCTCCAAAATTTTCGAAAACAAGGAGCACTAAATCTAAAAATTTTAAATCTTGTTCTATCTTATTGTTTTTCTCTCTCCTCTTTAAATTCAAAAATATCTTTTCTCTCTATTTTAAAGCAAATTTTCGAAATTCACCTTTAAAATTCAGATTTTTATTTCAAAATTTAAAACCTTTTTCAAAAATTATCATATCCTTTTCAAAACTTCCTAACCACTTTCTCTCTCCTCAATTTTTCAAAAATCTTCACCCATTTTTATTTATTTTAATTTAATTTATTTTTGAAATAAATAAATAAATAAATAAATAAATAAATAAATAAAAATAAATTGTTATTACATCATCTCCCTTTCTCCATCATGGATCTAAGTGGAAATGAACAGTCCAGAAGGACTCTGGGGTCATATGCTAACCCCTCTACTGCTTCATATGGGAGTAGTATCTGCATACCCTCCATTGGAGTCAGTAGCTTTGAGTTGAATCCTCAGCTCATTATCATGGTGCAGCAAAGTTGCCAGTATTCCGGTCTTCCACAGGAAGAACCTACAGAGTTTCTGGCACAGTTTTTACAAATTGCTGATACAGTACATGATAAGGAAGTAGATCAGGATGTCTACAGATTATTACTATTTCCATTTGCTGTAAAAGACCAGGCTAAGAGGTGGTTAAATAACCAACCTAAGGCCAGCATAAGGACATGGAAACAGCTGACAGAAAAATTCCTGAATCAATACTTTCCTCCAAAAAGGATGACACAGCTAAGGCTGGACATCCAAGGCTTTAAACAAGGAGATAATGAATCTCTTTATGATGCCTGGGAGAGATATAGAGAGATGCTGCGAAAATGTCCCTTTGAAATGTTTTCAGAGTGGGTTCAGTTAGACATCTTCTATTATGGGCTTGCAGAAAGAGCTCAGATGTCTCTAGATTACTCAGCTGGTGGATCTATCCACATGAGAAAGACAATTGAAGAAGCTCAAGAGCTCATTGATACAGTTGCCAGAAATCAGCATCTGTACCTAAACAGTGACCCTTCCATGAAAGAAGAGGCCAAAACAGTAACTGCTGAATTCAGTTCTGTAAAACAAGCTGCTGAATTCAATCAGCAATTGGATTTTCTAACATAGCAGTTAGCCGAATTCAAAAATAGACTACAAGAGACAAGGATGGCTAATATAAATATGGAAGAACAATTGAAGCAAACAAAGCAGCAGCTGTCTAAACAAATAACAGAAGAATGCCAAGTAGTTCAATTAGGAAGTGGGAAAACATTAAATACCCCACCTCAAGGCAGCAAGAAGCCAAGAAATGAGCAAACCACCCAAAATCCACCTGAGGACAGTAAGAGCCCAGGGAAAAATAATTTTGGCGCTAAAACGCCAAAAATCTGGTGGAAGGCTGGCGCTGAATGCCCAGACCATGCTCAAGACTGGCGTTCAACGCAAGAAACAAGCAAGGATCTGGCATTGAACGCCCAAAAGAAGCACAGTTCTGGCGTTCAGACGCCAGGAACAGATGAGAAGCTGGCGTCTAACGCCACTTCAGCTTCTAACTCTGGCACTCAATTGCCAGTGAGGGATCAGACACACACAAGTGCTGGTGACAACCCATCCAAAAAGGCTTCTTCAACCACTTCTGTAGGAAATAAACTTACAGCAACTAAGGTTGAGGAATATAAAGCCAAGATACCTTATCCTCAAAAACTCCGCCAAGAGGAGCAGGATAAGCAATTTGCTCGATTTGCTGATTATCTTAGGACTCTTGAAATAAAGATTCCATTTGCAGAGGCACTTGAGCAAATACCTTCTTATGCCAAGTTCATGAAAGAGATCTTGAGTCATAAGAAGGATTGGAGAGAAACTGAAAGAGTTCTCCTCACTGAAGAATGCAGTGCAGTCATTCTGAAAAGCTTTCCTGAAAAGCTTAAAGACCCTGGGAGTTTTCTGATACAATGCACATTAGAAGGTAATTGCACCAAGACAGTTTTATGTGATCTTGGGGCAAGCATCAATCTAATACCTGCATCCACCATCAGAAAGCTTGGTTTAACTGAAGAAGTTAAACCGACCTGGATATATCTCCAACTTGCTGATGGCTCCATTAAATACCCATCAGGCGTGATTGAAGACATGATTGTCAGGGTTGGGCCATTCGCCTTTCCTACTGACTTTGTGGTGCTGGAAATGGAGGAGCACAAGAGTGCTACTCTTATTCTAGGAAGACCTTTCCTAGCAACTGGATGAACTCTCATTGACGTCCAACAGGGGGAAATAACCCTGAGAGTCAATGAGGATGAGTTTAAGTTGAATGCTGTCAAAACTATGCAGCATCCAGACACATCAAAAGACTGCATGAAAGTTGATCTTATTGACTCTTTGGTAGAAGAGATCAACATGGCTGAGAGTCTCGAATCAGAGTTGGAAGACATCTTTAAAGATGTTCAGCCTGATCTAGAGGAGTCAAAGGAATTGAAAGAACTTCTGAAATTTCCTCAGGAAGAGGAAAAACCTCCTAAATCCAAGCTCAAGCCACTACCACCATCCCTGAAATATGCATTTCTAGGAGAAGGTGACACTTTTCCAGTGATCATAAGCTCTGCTTTAAATCCACAGGAAGAGGAAGCACTTATTCAAGTGCTAAGGACACACAAGACAGCTCTTGGGTGGTCCATAGGTGACCTTAAGGGCATAAGCCCAGCTAGATGCATGCACAAGATTCTATGAGAGGATAATGCTAAGCCAGTGGTTCAACCACAGAGGCGGCTAAATCCATCCATGAAGGAAGTGGTGCAGAAAGAGGTCACCAAATTACTGGAGGCTGGGATTATTTATCCTATTTCTGATAGCCCCTGGGTGCATCCTGTTCAAGTTGTCCCCAAAAAGGGAGGCATGACAGTGGTTCATAATGAAAAGAATGAACTGGTTCCTACAAGAACAGTTACAGGGTGGCGCATGTGTATTGACTACAGAAGGCTCAATACAGCCACCAGAAAGGATCATTTTCCTTTACCATTCATAGACCAGATGCTAGAAAGATTGGCAGGTCATGATTATTACTGCTTTTTGGATGGCTACTCAGGCTATAACCAGATTGCAGTAGATCCCCAGGATCAAGAGAAAACAGCATTCACATGTCCATCTGGAGTGTTTGCTTATAGAAGGATGCCCTTTGGGCTGTGTAATGCGCCTGCAACTTTTCAGAGATGCATGCTCTCTATTTTCTCTGATATGGTGGAAAAATTTCTGGAAGTCTTCATGGATGACTTCTCAGTATATGGAGACTCATTCAGCTCCTGTCTTGATCACCTGAAACTAGTTCTGAAAAGATGCCAAGAGACCAACCTGGTTTTAAACTGGGAAAAATGTCACTTTATGGTGACTGAAGGGATTGTCCTTGGGCATAAAATTTCAAACAAAGGAATAGAGGTGGATCAAGCAAAAATAGAGGTAATTGAAAAATTACCACCACCTGCCAATGTTAAGGCAATCAGAAGCTTTCTGGGGCATGCAGGATTCTATAGGAGGTTTATAAAGGATTTTTCAAAAATTGCAAAACCTCTGAGCAATCTGCTAGCTGCTGACATGCCATTTGTGTTTGACACAGAGTGTCTGCAGGCATTTGAAACGCTGAAAGCTAAGCTGGTCACAACACTAGTTATTTCTGCACCAGACTGGACATTACCATTTGAGCTAATGTGTGATGCCAGTGATCACGCCATTGGTGCAGTATTGGGACAGAGGCATGACAAGCTTCTGCATGTCATTTATTATGCTAGCCGCGTTTTAAATGATGCCCAGAAAAATTACACAACCACAGAAAAAGAATTGCTTGCAGTGGTTTATGCCATTGACAAGTTTAGATCGTACTTAGTAGGATCAAAAGTGATTGTGTATACTGACCATGCTGCTCTTAAATATCTACTCACAAAACAGGATTCAAAACCCAGGCTCATCAGATGGGTGTTACTTCTGCAAGAGTTGGATATAGAAATAAGAGACAGAAAAGGGACAGAGAACCAAGTGGCTGATCATCTGTCCCGGTTAGAGCCAGTAGAAGGGATGTCCCTCCCCTCTCTTGAGATCTCTGAGACTTTTCCAGATGAGCATTTATTTGCCATTCAGGAAACACCATGGTTTGCAGACATTGCAAACTATAAAGCTGCAAGGTTCATACCCAAAGAGTACAACAGGCAATAAAAGAAAAAATTAATTACTGATGCAAAGTACTACTTGTGGGATGAACCCTATCTCTTTAAGAGATGCGCAGACGGAATAATCCGGAGATGTGTGCCTAGAGAAGAAGCACAGAGGATCCTATGGCATTGCCATGGATCACAATATGGAGGCCATTTCGGAGGTGAGCGGACAGCCACCAAGGTCCTCCAATGTGGTTTCTACTGGCCTACACTCTACAGGGATTCCCGAGAGTTTGTACGTAACTGTGACAGTTGCCAGAGAGCTGGTAATTTGCCCCATAGTTACGACATGCCTCAACAAGGAATCTTAGAGATTGAGTTGTTTGACGTATGGGGAATTGACTTCATGGGACCTTTCCCACCATCATACTCAAACACTTATATTCTGGTGGCAGTTGACTATGTATCAAAATGGGTAGAGGCCATTGCCACACCCACCAATGATACTAAAACAGTGCTGAAGTTCCTCCAGAAACATATTTTTAGCAGGTTTGGTGTCCCTAGAGTACTAATTAGTGATGGGGGCACTCACTTCTGCAACAAACAGCTTTACTCTGCCATGGTTCGGTATGGGATTCGCCACAAGGTGGCAACTCCATATCATCCACAAACTAATGGGCAAGCTGAAGTCTCTAACAGAGAACTAAAGAGAATCCTGGAACGGACTGTAAGTACCCGTAGAAAGGATTGGGCAAGAAGCTTGGATGATGCTCTGTGGGCTTACAGAATAGCATTCAAGACTCCTATAGGGACCTCTCCATACCAACTTGTGTATGGTAAGACATGTCACCTGCCCGTGGAACTGGAACATAAAGCCTACTGGGCGACCAGATTCCTAAATCTTGATGCCAAATTAGCTGGAGAAAAAAGATTGCTTCAGCTAAATGAGCTAGAGGAATTCAGATTAACTGCCTTCAAAAATGCCAAGCTTTATAAAGAGAAATAAAAAAAGTGGCATGACAGAAAGCTGTCATCTAGAATCTTTGAACCAGGACAGAAGGTTCTGTTGTTTAACTCTAGACTCAGGCTATTCCCCGGGAAACTGAAATCCCAGTGGAGAGGACCATATGTGATTACAAGTGTATCACCATATGGTTATGTGGAACTTCAAGATATTGATTCAGATAAGAGGTTCATTGTTAATGGACAGAGAATCAAGCACTATCTTGAAGGCAATGTTGAGCAAGAGTGCTCAAGGCTGAAGCTAGACTAAAAGCTCAGCAAGGTCCAGCTAAAGACAATAAAGAAGCGCTTGCTGGGAGGCAATCCAGCCATGGGGCATCACTTCCTCTAAGCATTTTGCCCTATTCTTGATTTTATTTGTTTATATAAAGTTCATTGATCCTAAGGTAAAGAGTCAATTGTATAAGTTCACAGAGTTACAGAAGGATTCTGCACACAAAACAGAGAAAAAGAGCTCACTGGCAAGAAAACGCCAGTAAAAGTCTGTTTTGGGCGTTCAACGCCCAACAGAAGCATCCACTGGGCGTTGAACGCCAGTAAGGATAGCCATCTGGGCGTTGAACGCCAGAAGGAAGCTCCTTCTGGGCGTTTAACGCCAGATTTACAGCGTTCTGGGCGTTCAGAAAAATGCCCAATAACAAAGGACTTCCTGGCATTCAACGCCAGAAAGAAGCAGCAGCTGGGCGTTGAACGCCCAGGAGAAGTAGCATTTGGGCGTTGAACGCCCAAAACATGTAGCGTTTGGGCGTTCAAACGCCAGGATGGTGGGGAGGAGGTAAATTCATTTTTTCTTCATATTTTTCATTTTAATTTTGATTTCCATGTTTTCAATCCATAAATTTTTGCATAAACATGTTAAGAACCCTGATTTCTAAAATCCCTAATTTCTAAAAATCCTACTTTAAAAATATCAAATGTATCTTAATCCATAAGCACAAACCCTCTTTTTCAATCCAATTCAACTCTTTTTCAAATTTTCAAAACAAATCTATCTTTTCACTCTAAAATCTTTTCAACTAATATCTTTTTCAAATCTCCACATTATCTTTTTCAAAAATCTTTCATATCTTTTTAATTTTAAATTATATCTCTTCTTATCATACTTAAACTTTTTAAATCATATCTTCTATCTTATCTTTCTCCCTATTTTCGAAACCCACCCCCCTCTCCCTTTAAATATGGGTTCGGCCACCCTCCTTTTCCATCCACAATTGCACCTAGCTCTCCTTCTCTCCCTCTCCTTTCTTTTCTTTTGCTTGAGGACAAGCAAACCTCTAAGTTTGGTGTGCTTATCCGTGATCACTAAGATCATGGCTCCTAAAGGAAAACAACCAACTCCAAGAGGCAAGAAAGAGAGTGTTCCAAAACCACTTTGGAATCAAGGGAAGTTCTTAACTAAAGAACATTCAGACCATTATTAAAAAATAATGGGTCTAAGATCAGTGATCCCGGAAGTTAGATTCGATCTGAAAGAAGATGAATATCCGGAGATCCAGGAGCAAATTCGAATCAGGAACTGGGAGATCCTAGCTAATCCTGAAACGAAAGTGGGAAGGAATATGGTCCAGGAGTTCTATGCTAATATGTGGCAAACAGACAGGCAAAGACTATCTAGATCTGCTATCTATGACTATCGGACCTTGGTCAGAGAAAAGATTGTTCATACCCACCCTGACAAGATCAGGGAGATCTTAAAGCTACCTCAGCTGAAAGATGATCCAGACTCCTTCAATAGAAGAATGATGAGAACAGACAAGGGCCTGGATAAGATTCTAGAGGATATATGTATCCCTGGAGCCAGGTGGACCACCAGCACGAAGGGTGTCCCTAATCAACTCAAAAGAGAAGATCTCAAACCAGTCGCCAGAGGATGGCTGGACTTCATTGGGCATTCTCTGCTGCCCACTAGAAACCGTTCTGAAGTCACTATTAGAAGAGCAGTGATGATCCATTGCATCATGATGGGAAAAGAAGTGGAAGTTCATCAACTGATCTCAACTGAATTTTACAAAATTGCAAACAAAAATTCCAAAGATGCCAGGTTGGCTTATCCAAGCTTGATTTCTATGCTCTGTAAGGACGCTGGAGTAAGGATGGGAATAACTGAGTATATCTCAGTTGAGCGACCAATCACCAAAGCATCAATGGAAAAACAACAAGCACAGGATGACCCCATCAAGAAGAGAACACAGGAAATTCTCCTAGAAATCCCTCAATCTGAATACTGGGAGTATCTTGAAACATCTATCACCAAGATGCTAGAAGCTATGGAACAAATAATGAAAGAACAGAAGGAACAAAGTAGCATTCTCTGCTATTTGATTAAAGAACAGGAGGAGCAAGGGTGTGATTTAAGGGAATTGAAGCGCCAGAAATTATCTCTTGAAGGACCAAGCACCCCGCAGATTAGAGGAACATCCACTCCCCAGAACAAAGGTTGTTAAATTCGAATCTTAGTCTTAACTCTGTGATAACTGTTCTTATTTTAGTTTTACCTTAGGAGTCATATAGTAGTAATTAGTATCTATATTTTTGGATTTTATCTCCAATTAAGCTATAATTTAATTTTATCATCATCATTAAACATGAATAAAATAGAAGAATTTCTTTAGAATAAGAGGCAATAATTTTCGAGTTTTTAATAAGAAAAATTCTAATTATTTACATGTGGTGGCAATGCTTTCTGTCTTCTGAATGAATGCTTGAACAGTGCATATGTCTTTTGAATTTGATGTTTAAGACTGTTAAATATGTTGGCTCTTGAAAGAATGATGAACATGAGACATGTTATTGATCATCTGAAAAATCATAAGAATGATTCTTGAAGCAAGAAAAAGCAGTGAATACAAAGCTTGCAGAAAAAAAAGAAGAAAAAAAAAGAGAGAAAAAGCAAGCAGAAAAAGCCAAAAGCTCTTAAAACTAAGAGGCAAGAGCAAAAAGCCAATAACCCTTAAAACCAAAAGGCAAGGGTAAATAAAAAGGATCTCAAGGCTTTGAGCATCAGTGGATAGGAGGGCCTAAAGGAATAAAATCCCGGCCTAAGCGGCTAAACCAAGCTGTCCCTAACCATGTGCTTGTGGCGTGAAGGTGTCAAGTGAAAACTTGAGACTGAGCGGTTAAAGTCAAGGTCCAAAGCAAAAAGAAGAGTGTGCTTAAGAACCCTGGACACCTCTAATTGGGGACTTTAGCAAAGCTGAGTCACAATCTGAAAAGGTTCACCCAATTATGTGTCTGTGGCATTTATGTATCCGGTGGTAATACTGGAAAACAAAGTGCTCAGGGCCACGGCCAAGACTCATAAAAGTAGCTGTATTCAAGAATCAACATACTGAACTAGGAGAATCAATAACACTATCTGAATTCTAAGTTCCTATAGATGCCAATCACTCTGAGCTTCAATGGATAAAGTGAGATGCCAAAATTGTTCGGAAGCAAAAAGTTACAAGCCCCGCTCATTTGATTAGAATCTGAGCTTCACTCAAAAACTCTGAGATATTATTGTTTCTTGACTCATTTGTATTCTATTTTATTTGTCTAGTTGCTTGAGGACAAGCAACAGTTTAAGTTTGGTGTTGTGATGAGCGGAGATTTTATACGCTTTTTGAGGATAATTTCATATAGTTTTTAGTATGTTTTAGTTAGTTTTTAGTTTATTTTCATTAGTTTCTAGGCAAAAATCATATTTCTGGACTTTACTATGAGTTTGTGTGTTTTTCTATGATTTCAGGTATTTTCTGGCTGAAATTGAGGGAGCTGAGCAAAAATCAAATTCAGAGGTTGAAGAAGGACTGCTGATGCTGTTGGATTCTGACCTCTCTGCACTCAAAGTGGATTTTCTGGAGCTACAGAACTCAAAATGGCGCGCTTCCAATTGCGTTGGAAAGTAGACATCTAGGGCTTTCCAGCAATATATAATAGTTTATACTTTGCTCAAGGATAGACGACGTAAAATGGCGTTCAACGCCAGTTCCATGCTGCAGTCTGGCGTCCAGCGCCAGAAACAAGTTAGGAATTGGAGTTTAACGCCAGAAAAGGATAATTTATACGCTTTTTGGCATTGTTTTTAGTATGTTTTTAGTAGGACCTAGTTACTTTTAGGGATGTTTTTATTAGTTTTTATGTTAAATTCACATTTCTAGACTTTACTATGAGTTTGTGTGTTTTTCTGTGATTTCAGTTATTTTCTGGCTGAAATTGAGGGACTTGAGCAGAAATCAGATTCAGAGGTTGAAGAAAGACAGCTGATGCTGTTGGATTCTGACCTCCCTGCACTCAAAATGGATTTTCTGGAGCTACAGAACTCAAAATGGCGCGCTTCCAATTGCGTTGGAAAGTAGACATCCAGGGATTTTCAGCAATATATAATAGTCCATACTTTGGCCAAGTTTAGACGACGTAAACTGGCGTTCAACGCCAGCTCTTTGCCCAAATCTGGCGTCCAGCGCCAGAAAAGGATCCAAAACCAGAGTTGAGCGCCCAAACTGGCACAAAAGCTGGCGTTCAACTCCAAGGAGGACCTCTGCACGTGGAAAGTTAAAGCTCAGCCCAAGCACACACCAAGTGGGCCCCGGAAGTGGATTTATGCATCAATTACTTACTTCTGTAAACCCTAGTAGCTAGTTTATTATAAATAGGACATTCTACTATTGTAATTGACATCTTTGATCAGTTGTATGCTATCTTAGATCACATTTTGGGGGCTGGCCATCTCGGCCATGCCTGGACCTTTCACTTATGTAATTCCAACGGTAGAGTTTCTACACTCCATAGATTAAGGTGTGGAGCTCTGCTGTTCCTCAAAGATTAATGCAAAGTACTACTATTTTCTATTCAATTCAACTTATTTCGCTTCTAAGATATTCATTCGCACTTCAATCTGAATGTGATGAACGTGACAATCATCATCATTCCCTATGAACGCGTGCCTGACAACCACTTCCGTTCTACCTTCGACTGAATGAGTATCTCTTAGATCTCTTAATCAGAATCTTCGTGGTATAAGCTAGAATGATGGCAGCATTCATGAGAGTCCGGAAAGTCTAAACCTTGTCTGTGGTATTCCGAGTAGGACTCTGGGATTGAATGACTGTGATGAGCTTCAAACTCGCGATTGCTGGGCGTTAGTGACAGATGCAAAAGGAGGGTGAATCCTATTCCAGCATGATCGAGAACCGACAGATGAATAGCCGTGCCGTGACAGGGTGCGTTGACCATTTTCACTGAGAGGATAGGATGTAAGCCATTGACAAGGGTGATGCCTCCAGACGATTAGCCGTGCTGTGACAGGGCATTTGGATCATTTTTCCGAGAGAAGACCGAAAGTAGCCATTGACAATGGTGATTCATTACATAAAGCCAGCCATGGAAAGAAGTAAGACTGATTGGATGAAGATAGCAGGAAAGCAGAGGTTCAGAGGAACGAAAGCATCTCTATTCGCTTATCTGAAACTCTCACCAATGATTTACATAAGTATTTCTATCCTTTACTTTATGTTTATTTAATTATTATTTCGAAAACCCCATTACTATTTTATATCCGCCTGACTGAGATTTACAAGGTGACCATAGCTTGCTTCATACCAACAATCTCCGTGGGATTCGACCCTTACTCACGTAAGATTTATTACTTGGACGACCCAGTGCACTTGCTGGTCAGTTACACGGAGTTGTGAACCATGGTATTGGCATCATGTTTTTGGTGCCATTACCAGGGAAAGAAAGAGCAATGAATTTTACATAATTAAAGTGTAATCACGATTCCACGTATCAAGTTTTTGGCGCCGTTGCCGGGGATTGTTTGAGTTTGGACAACTGACGGTTCATCTTGTTGCTCAGATTAGGTAATTTTCTTTTTTTTTATTTTCAAAAATTTTTCAAAAATCTTTCAAAAATTTTCTCATCTGTTTTCGAAAAAAATAAAAATGTTTTCAAAAATATATTTCTCTTCAGAATTTTTAAGAATGAATTCTAGTGTTTCATGAAGCATGTTGAAGCCTGGCTGGCTGTAAAGCCATGCCTGTAGGGCATGTTAGGCTTGTCATGTCTGAGTTACATACTAAAGCTTGGCTGGCTATTAAGCCATGCCTGACCCTTTGATTGGAGCTTTAGAGCATAAGATTCCTGGAATTCATATTAAAATTTTTGAATCCTTATTTTTCTTTTTTCAAAAAATAATTTTCGAAAAATATAAAATAAAAATAAAAAAAATCATAAAATCATAAAAATAAAAAATATTTTGTGTTTCTTGTTTGAGTCTTGAGTCAATTTTTAAGTTTGGTGTCAATTGCATACTCATCTTGCATTTTTCGAAAATTTTCATGCATTCATAGTGTTCTTCATGATCTTCAAGTTGTTCTTGGTAAGTCTTCTTGTTTGATCTTTGCATTTGCATGTTTTGTGTCTTTTCTTGTTTTTCATATGCATTCTTGCATTCATAGTGTCTAAACATGAAAGATTTCTAAGTTTGGTATCTTGCATGTTTTCTTTGCATTAAAAATTTTCAAAAATGTGTTCTTGATGTTCATCATGACCTTTATAGTGTTCTTGGTGTTCATCTTGACATTCATAGCATTCCTGCATACATTCATTGTTTTGATCTAAAAATTTCATGTATTGCATCATTTTAGTGTTTTTCTCTCTCATCATAAAAATTCAAAAATAAAAAAAAATATCTTTCCCTTTTTTTTCTCTCATCAAATTCGAAAATTTGAGTTGACTTTTTCAAAAATTTTTAAAATCAAGTTGTTTCTTATGAGTCAAATCAAATTTTCAATTTGAAAATCTCATCTTTTTCAAAATCTTTTTCAAAAATAAAATATTTTTCAATTTTTTTTAGTTATTTTCGAAAATTTCAAAAATATGTTTCAAAAATCTTTTTCTTACTTTTACATCATATTTTCGAAAATAACATCATCAATTAATGTTTTGATTTAAAAATTTTAAGTTTGTTACTTACTTGTTAAGAAAGATTCAAACTTTAAGTTCTAGAATCATATCTTGTGATTTCTTGTGAATCAAGTCATTAATTGTGATTTTAAAAATCAAATCTTTTTCAAAACCAATTTCAATCATATCTTTTCAAAAATATCTTCTCATCTTATCTTTTTCAAAAATTTGATTTCAAAAATATCTTTTCTAACCTCTTATCTTCTTATCTTTTCAAAATTGATTTTCAAAATTTGTTTCAACTAACTAACTAACTTTTTGTTTGTTTCTTATCTTTTTCAAAACCACCTAACTAACTCTCTCTCTAATTTTCGAAAATATCTTCCCTCTTTTTCAAAATTTCTTTTTAATTAACTAATTATTTTAATTTTTGATTTTAATTTTCGAAAATTACTAACTTTTTTTCAAAAACTATTTTCGAAAATCACTAACTCTTTTTCAAAAATTATTTTCGAAAATTCTCCTTCTCTCATCTTATTCTATTTGTTTATTCATCTACTAACACTTCTCTTCATCTCACATCTCTGCTCCTATCATCATCTTTGTGTTTGGATTCTTCATTCTTCTTTGTTCCCCTCCTTTCTTCCACTAACATAAGGACCTCTATACTGTGGTATAAAGGATCCCTATTATTATTATTATTATTATTATTATTTTCTTTTCTGTGCCCTCTTCTTTGTCATATAAGCAGGAGCAAGGACAAGAATATTCTTGTTGAAGCAGATCCAAAACCTGAAAGGACTCTGAAAAGGAAACTAAGAGAAGCTAAATTACAACAATCTAGAGATAACCTTTCAGAAATTTTCGAACAGAAAGAGGAGATGGCAGCCGAAAATAATAATAATGCAAGAAGGATGTTTGGTGACTTTACTGCACCTAATTCCAATTTACATGGAAGAAGCATCTCCATCCCTACCATTGGAGCAAACAATTTTGAGCTGAAACCTCAGCTAGTTTCTCTGATGCAACAAAACTGCAAGTTTCATGGACTTCCATCTGAAGATCCTTTTCAGTTCTTAACTGAATTCTTGCAGATATGTGATACTGTAAAGACTAATGGAGTAGATCCTGAAGTCTACAGGCTCATGCTTTTCTCTTTTGCTATAAGAGACAGAGCTAGACTCTGGTTGGACTCTCAACCTAAGGATAGCCTGAACTCATGGGATAAGCTGGTCAAGGCTTTCTTAGCCAAGTTCTTTCCTCCTCAAAAGCTGAGCAAGCTTAGAGCGGATGTTCAAACCTTCAAACAAAAAGATGGTGAATCCCTCTATGAAGCTTGGAAAAGATACAAACAGTTGACCAAAAAGTGTCCTTCTGACATGCTTTCAGAATGGACCATCCTGGATATATTCTATGATGGTTTATCTGAGCTATCAAAGATGTCATTGGATACTTCTGCAGGTGGATCCATTCACCTAAAGAAAACGCCTGCAGAAGCTCAAGAACTCATTGACATGGTTGCTAATAACCAGTTCATGTACACTTCTGAGAGGAATCCTGTGAGTAGTGGGACGCCTATGAAGAAGGGAGTTCTTGAAATTGATACTCTGAATGCCATATTGGCTCAGAATAAAATATTGACTCAGCAAGTCAATATGATTTCTCAGAGTCTGAATGGAATGCAAGCTGCATCCAACAGTACTCAAGAGGTATCTTCTGGAGAAGAGGCCTATGATCCTGAAAACCCTGCAATAGCAAAGGTAAATTACATGGGTGAACCTTATGGAAACACCTATAACTCATCATGGAGAAATCATCCAAATTTCTCATGGAAGGATCAAAAGCCTCAACAAGGCTTTAATAATGGTGGAAGAAACAGGTTTAGCAATAGCAAGCCTTTTCCATCATCCACTCAGCAACAGACAGAGAATTCTGAGCAGAATCCATCTAGCTTAGCAAATTTAGTCTCTGATCTATCTAAGGCCACTGTGAGTTTCATGAATGAAACAAGGTCTTCCATTAGAAATTTGGAAGCACAAGTGGGCCAGCTGAGTAAAAGGATCACTGAAATCCCTCCTAGTACTCTCCCAAGCAATACAGAAGAAAATCCAAAAGGAGAGTGCAAGGCCATTGACATAACCAAAATGGCCGAACCCAAAGAGGGAGAGGAGGACGTGAATCCCAAGGAGGAAGACCTCCTGGGACGTCCAGTGATCAATAAGGAGCTTCCCTCTGAGGAACCTCCCCTGTTCACCAATGAACTAAATGCATTGGAAGTACTGAGATTGCCTCAGAAGAAAGAGGATCCTGGAAAGTTCCTCATACCCTGTACCATAGGCACCATGACCTTTGAGAAGGCTCTGTGTGACCTTGGGTCAGGGATAAACCTCATGCCACTCTCTGTAATGGAGAAGCTTGGAATATTTGAGGTGCAAGCTGCTAGAATCTCATTAGAGATGGCAGACAACTCAAGGAAAGAGGCTTATGGACAAGTAGAGGATATATTAGTAAAGGTTGAAGGCCTTTACATCCCTGCTGATTTCATAATCCTAGATACTGGGAGGGATGAAGATGAATCCATCATCCTAGGAAGACCCTTCGTAGCCACAGCAAGAGCTGTGATTGATGTTGACAGAGGAGAATTAGTCCTCCAATTGAATGAGGACTCCCTTGTGTTTAAAACTCAAGGATCTCTCTCTGCAACCATGGAGAGGAAGCATGAACAGCTTCTCTCACTACAGAGTCAACCAGAGCCCCCACAGTCAAACTCTAAGTTTGGTGTTGAACTCCCATATCCAAACTCTAAGTTTGGTGTTGGGAAGTTTCAACAAAGCTCTGAACATCTGTGAGGCTCCATGAGAGCCCACTGTCAAGCTATTGACATTAAAGAAGCACTTGTTGGGAGGCAACCCAATGTTTATCTAATTTTTATTTTCATTGTTTTTCATGCTTTATTAGGTTCATGATCATGTGGAGTCACAAAATAAATAGAAAAATTGAAAACGGAATCAAAAATAGCAGAAGAAAAATCACACCCTGGAGGAGCATCTGTCTGGCGTTCAGCGCCAGAACAGAGCATGGTTCTGGCGCTGAACGCCCAAAATGGGCACCAACCTGGCGCTGAACGCCCAGAGTTGCGTGCAAGGGCATTTTGCATGCCTAATTTGGTGCAAGGGTGTAAATCCTTGAACACCTCAGGATCTGTGGACCCCACAGGATCCCCACCTACCTCCACTCACTTCTTCTCACCCCTCTTTCACATAATCCCATAAACACTCTTCCCCAAAACCATTCACCTATCACCTCTTCCCTATCAATCCTTCACCACTCACATCCATCCACTCTTCCCCATAAACCTACCTCATAAACTCCACCTACCTTCAAAATTTAAAACCAATTTCCCACCCAAACCCACCCATATGGCAGAACCTTAACCCCCCTCCCTCCCCTATATATAGCCCTCCATTCTTCCTCATTTTCACACAACACAACCCTCTCTTCTCTACTTGGCCGAAACACACTTCACCCCTCTTCTCCATATTTTCTTCTTCTTCTTCCTCTATT
Source organism: Arachis hypogaea (assembly GCF_003086295.3). NCBI lineage: Eukaryota > Viridiplantae > Streptophyta > Magnoliopsida > Fabales > Fabaceae > Arachis > Arachis hypogaea. Next base: position 23,300,563 of record NC_092054.1, read on the forward strand.
CTTTCTTGTATTGCTCGAGGGCGAGCAATATTCTAAGTTTGGTGTGGTAAGAGCATAAGCTTTTTGTTTTTCCATTACCATTGATGGCACTTAAGATCGGAGAATCCTCTAGAAAAGGAAAAAGGGAAGACAAAAGCTTCCACATCCGAGTCATGGGAGATGGAAAGATTCATCTCCAAAGCTCATCAAGACCACTTCTATGATGTTGTGGCCAAGAAGAAGGTGATCCCCGAGGTCCCTTTCAAACTTAAAAGAAATGAGTATCCGGAGATCCGGCATGAAATTCAAAGAAGAGGTTGGGAAGTTCTAACAAACCCCATCCAACAAGTCGGCATCCTAATGGTTCAAGAGTTCTATGCCAATGCATGGATCACCAAGAACCATGATCAAAGTAAGAACCCGGATCCAAAGAACTATGTTACAATGGTTCGGGGGAAATACTTAGATTTTAGTCCGGAGAATGCGAGGTTGGCGTTCAACTTGCCAAACATGGAAGAGAACGCACGCCCCTACACAAGGAAAGTCAACTTTGATCAAAGGTTGGACCAAGTCCTCATGGACATATGTGTAGAAGGAGCTCAATGGAAGATTGACTCAAAAGGCAACCCGGTTCAACTAAGAAGACTGGACCTTAAGCCTGTAGCTAGAGGATGGTTGGAGTTCATTCAATGCTCAATCATTCCCACTAGCAACCGGTCTGAAGTTACTATAGACCGGGCCATCATGATCCATAGCATCATGACTGGAGAAGAGGTGGAAGTTCATGAGATTATACCTCAAAAACTTGATGACATGTCATCATGTCATGTTTTTCTATGCCTTTTTCCTTTGGTTTCAATAGGTTTTATGCACTTTCTTGATCCATAAGCAAGCCAATTGGGTAGATTTTCATGTTTCCTTTGATTTAATCAACCATGTATGAATTCATGCTATTTCATGAGGTTTTATGCTATAATTGTCACATATTATGAAAGAATGAATATCTCATAATTTTGAGCATAGCTTTGATGTGTTTGGTTGATTAATGATAGGTGAAGAAAGCTTGAAGAAAGGTTGAAGCAAGAAGGAATGGCTAGGAGTAAAGAGAGGACAATGGAATAAGTGAAAATGAACCAAGAAGCAAAAAGTTGGACCTAAAGTTAGCCTCAAACTTTTGCACAAACTTTTGGGTGAAAAGTTAGCCCCAACGTTAGCCCCCTAACTTGGAGGCTAACGTTGGAACTTGAAAATCAATCCCTGGGTACCAAAAGTTTGTGCCAACGTTAGCCCCCTAACTTTGAGGCTAACGTTGGCATGAAGAAAACCTCCCTGGGCACCAAAAGTTTGCGCCAACGTTAGCCCCCTAACTTTGAGGCTAACGTTGGCATGAAGAAAACCTCCCTGGGCACCAAAAGTTTGCGCCAACGTTAGCCCCCTAACTTGGTGGCTAACGTTGGCACATGAAAATCACAAGGGGAGGAGCAAAAGTTTGCGCCAACGTTAGCCCCCTAACTTGGTGGCTAACGTTGGCGCCACACACCACAACAGCTTGAAGGGGTATACTTCCAACAAGAATAACTTGAGCTACAGAGCTCCAAATGAGGTGATTCAAGAAGCATTGGAAAGTAGGAATCAAGAGCTTTCCAAGCATATATGGCACTGCATGGTGGACACTAAAATTGAGGGAGAAAACTGCCCCGCAATGTGTATAAATGAACATGGTGGCAACATGCAGTGAGGCCACTTGACCTCTACACCTTCGATGGAGTATAACTCGAGCTGTAGAGCCCCAATTGATGTGCTTCCAAAGGCATTGGAAAGTAGATATTCAGGGCTTTCCAACAATGTATAATAGTATGGGGTGGACAATACGTTTGAGTCTCCAGAACTGGCGTTTTCGCCAACGTTTGAGGCAAACGTTACCTCAAACGCTGCACACCAAAGCCAGCGACCATGCCCTCTTCAAATGATCATAACTTGAGTTGTAGATGTCCAATTGAAGTGATTCCAAGTGGGTTAGAAAGCTGACATTCAGAGCTTTCCAACCATATATGATAGTCTATATTGGGCATAAAATTGGCAACATGACAAGAGGACAAAGTTGGCACCATAAATGTGCATAAGGGAGGCCAACGTTGGAGCAAAAGTTAGACCCCTAACTTTTGCCCCAACGTGGATAGCAGCAAATTTTGTGGGCTGATATGAAAAGTTAGACCAAAAGTTAGACCCCTAACTTTTGCTCTAACTTTTGCACCAACTTTTGCAAACTCAACCCGGTTCAATTCGGTTCCTCTTCAAACTCCAAGAGCAATCAACCAAGGCCTCTTTCAACCCAATTCCACCAAGAGCAAAGGCCCATGATCATCACTCAAAGGCACAAGAAATAGATAAAATAGGAATTTCATTTAATTGTAATTTATTTTTAATTTCATTTTCATTTCCATTTTGTAAAGCCTATATAAGGCATCATTTTCATATTTGTGAGGAGGCTGGCTCCACTAGGGAGCACAAGGATTTGAGAGCTCTCTTTAATTTTTTTTTCTTTGTTTTTGAGTCTTGGGTGGAGAATTGAAGGTGTTCTATTTCATTCTCCCTCTGAGATTTCTCTCTGCTTTCTTTACTGCTTAATTGAATCGAATTTTCTGTTAATTGCTCTTCATCTACTTTCTCTGCAATTTACATTTCCTTTGCAATTGTTCTTGTTGGATCTAGGAAGGCATTGAGATCTAGACTTGGTTATCTAGTCTCTTGGGTCCTGAGATCTTAATTCCAATTTTACATTCTCTGTTTATTGCTTTTCATGTTTATTTACATTTCTGTTTTGGTTCCGAATCAATCAAATCCATCTTTTACTTCTCTGCTTGTTGAAATTTAACTTTTCCTTGTTTAATTTCTGCAAATCCAATTCCCAATCCCCTTTACGTTTAATGCAATTTATATTTCTTGGCATTTAAGATTCTTGCAATTTACATTTCTTGCTCTTTAAGCTTCTGCCCATTTACATTCTGCAACTTTAATTTCCCTGCAATTTTTACCTTCTGTTGCTCAACTTCACAATTCACTCTATGTTAGCTTGACTAAACTAATCACCCACTAAAGTTGCTTGATCCATCAATCCCTGTGGGATCGACCTCACTCTAAGTGAGTTATTACTACTTGATGCAACCCGGTGCACTTGCCGGTTAGATTTGTGTGTTTTGGGAGAAATTCATTTTTCCACCAAAATACTCATCAAGTTTTTTGGCGCCGTTGCCGGGGATTGATTAGATCAACAATGATTAAGTGGGTGAGAAGTCTAGATCAAGCATTTTCTTTGTTTTTGTTCTCTGCTCTAAGTTGAAACCAAGGTGTTTGAGTTATTGCCTCACTAAGAAATTCATCTCTGAGATATGAATTTCAATTCTCCTTGGTGTTGTGTTTTACAAAATTCAAATGGAGTTCAACTCATCTTATGGTCAAACAAATTTTATGGGATATCACCCACCATCACCAATCTCTAATGGTGGTTGGGAATATCACCAACAAATTACAAATCCTGAGCACTCCAATTCATGGAGATTGGTTTCAGAGACACAAGATGAGCAAGAGAATCATATAGGATACCAACCACCACCACAAAATGATTCATATCATTATCCTCATGGAAGATGGAAGCATCGCCAAAGAATGGAAAAGCATCCACCCTCACGTCCCAGTTTCTCATTTGAAAGTTCTTCATCACTTGATTATGCCTCAACACAAAGTTTCCTCCAAAATCCATACCAGTCATCCCATCGATCACACAACTCATTCCACACCCCTCAACACAACTTCACCACAACACATTCACTTCACCAAAATTACTCTCGACCTTCATCTCTTGAATTAAAAGATGAGGAATACCTTAAAGGCATTGAATTAACAGATGAGGAATACCGTGAAGGCATTGAAATACAGAGAAAACTAGTGGAATTTTACACAAAATCCCCATCTTGGGAAGAAACCATCCTCGAGCAGATAAATGGGTCCTTAGAGCAAACAAGGGAAAACTTAGCACCATCAACCAGTGAGGATAAAGACAAATGTGTGGGTGAAGAAGTGGAAAAGCAAGATAAGGAGGCCACTGCATCAAGTGAACTTTCAATGAAGAATGAGGTGGTTGAACCTGAAACTTCACTTGAGATGACAAGAGAACATGAAGACTCACAACTCTCACAAACCTCCCTGGACCAAAATGCCTCAACACCTGAATCCATGATTGAAAGGTATGACGAGGAGATGAAGAAATGTTGGGAAGATCGACAAACCTCCCCCATGATAGAGCGATTGAAACAAATGTTGGGTGTAAAAGAGGAAGTGGAGGAGCAAGAAAGTGAAGAAGTCATTCCAAACTCAAGTGAGGCAGAGAAGTACATAAAGGAGGAGTTCATAGAACCACCAATACAAAAGGCTCTGGATGAATACAAAACTCCAAAAATCACACAACCACCAAGACTTGGATTCAAAGAAGTGAAGGCAATTAACAAAAGCACCGAAAAGAGGATTGCGACCAAACTACCAAGGACAACATTCAAGAGGAGGTCAACCACAAGCAATCCAACCCCTGGACCAATAGCAGGCAAGCTCAATCAAGCCATGTACAACAAAAAGCTTGCTGAGAGGAAACCAAGACAGGGGGCAATAGCTGAATCTTCTCCTCTCTTGAAGTCATTCCTCTTAACAAATTGGAAGAAGAGGAAGAAAGTAAGGAACAGGTAGACAGTAGGTATATTTTTTTCCTTGCTTTGTTTAAAATTCAATAAATTGGCATATGGTTACATTCTAAGTTTGGTGTTGCCTTGCAACAAATTGTTTTCAATCTTTTTGGATGATTGCATCAAATCAAAAATGAAAAGCGACACACCAAAATTCTAAGTTTGGTGTGCCACCTATTTTTCTATGCAAATCGTTCAGCAACACCACTTGTCTGCATAACCATAATGTCTTTGCAGTGTTAATTTTCTTTTGGTTTGATATTTTGTTATTCTGTTTATTTTAGTTAATTCTTTGTTTTTAATGCTTCCAATTTAGTTTGCTTATTTGCTGTGTTTATTAATACATCACCAAGAGAGCTTTATTAATGACAGATTCTTGGCTCAGTGATTGTATTTAATAAAGAACAGTTTCATTTGCTTGGTTTTAATTCAAATAAATGGACATAGGATTGCATTCTAAGTTTGGTGTTGCTATGCAACACAATTTGCTTCAAATCTTTACTGGATACTTGCATTGATTCCAAGCGAGAGTGTCACATTAAGTTTGGTGTGCCACTTATTCTTTATGCAAAGTATTATGCTCACCTTCTTAAGCTTGCAATCACAATGTCTCTGTCTCTTGTGCCTTGATTATTATCTTTAATTTTGCTTGCTTAAAACACATGTGCTACTAACATTTCATTATGTAAGACATTCATGATACATCTTAGCCCCATAGCCATTGTTCTAATTATTGCTTGAGGATGAGCAAGTATTTTGAGTTTGGCAAGGGAAGGAGGAAGAATAGAGGAAAAAGGACAACAATAATGAAGATGAACTGCAAGGTTGTAAAGTTCCTTTTCCTCTCATTTGTTTCAAGCACTATAAACTGCATGATTGTCTTTACCTTCTCTGTATGCATGTGTGTATGAAAAGGCATAGTTTGATTTCTAAATTGCAACATGGTGCTATGTCATTATGATTACCAACTTGAGTTTTGTGAATTCAAAAGCAACAAGGTATCATGATCATAAACAAACAAGGCATTAAAGAAGATTTTAGCATGTGCATAAAAGTATTGGGAAGCTAGTATGTTTGATTGTTGCTTAATTGCATTAGATTTTATTTAATTGAAGTTTTCATCTAGGACATTTTGTGAAATCTTTTGAAAATCATGAAAACCTTGAAGAAGCAAATGCAAAAATAAAGCGAGAAAAGAAAAAGGGAAAGAGTGAGAAAGCTGAAGGCTCTGAGTACCAATGGCAATTTATTTGCTAAGTACTTGTAGTGTTTATGTATCAAGCCAAATGCTTGAAAACAAAACACTTAGAAGTCAAGGCTAGGCTCAAAGTGCAAAAGCACTCCCTCAAAGCTCAAGGCTCTGAGCATCAATGATTAGAGAGTTAAGAAAAGAAAAGAAAAATGAGCTTAATGAAGTCCTCTAATCAAATGCTTGTGGTGCTTATGTATCAAGTGGTAATACTTGAAAACAAAGCATTTAGAAGTCGTAGCTTTGTTATCAACTCATGGGGCAAAGCACCCAAAAGGAGAAGCTAAATAAAAAAAAATCAAAAGCTTGTTTCAAGGAAGAAATATAAAAGAAAGATTTCATAAATTGAGCTAGATGGAAGCATCAATCATTTACATTTCTTTTGTGATTGTAGCAAGCTTAGAAAACTAGCTTACCATGAACATTGAGTTGCTATTCTTCTTACCTTGGATTGTCAATCTTTATTGCATGAATCTTTTCTTGCTTGGGGACAAGCAAGGTTTAAGTTTGGTGTTGTGATGACATGTCATCATGTCATGTTTTTCTATGCCTTTTTCCTTTGGTTTCAATAGGTTTTATGCACTTTCTTGATCCATAAGCAAGCCAATTGGGTAGATTTTCATGTTTCCTTTGATTTAATCAACCATGTATGAATTCATGCTATTTCATGAGGTTTTATGCTATAACTGTCACATATTATGAAAGAATGAATATCTCATGATTTTGAGCATAGCTTTGATGTGTTTGGTTGATTAATGATAGGTGAAGAAAGCTTGAAGAAAGGTTGAAGCAAGAAGGAATGGCTAGGAGTAAAGAGAGGACAATGGAATAAGTGAAAATGAACCAAGAAGCAAAAAGTTGGACCTAAAGTTAGCCTCAAACTTTTGCACAAACTTTTGGGTGAAAAGTTAGCCCCAACGTTAGCCCCCTAACTTGGAGGCTAACGTTGGAACTTGAAAATCAATCCCTGGGTACCAAAAGTTTGCACCAACGTTAGCCCCCTAACTTTGAGGCTAACGTTGGCATGAAGAAAACCTCCCTGGGCACCAAAAGTTTGCGCCAACGTTAGCCCCCTAACTTGGTGGCTAACGTTGGCACATGAAAATCACAAGGGGAGGAGCAAAAGTTTGCGCCAACGTTAGCCCCCTAACTTGGTGGCTAACGTTGGCGCCACACACCACAACAGCTTGAAGGGGTATACTTCCAACAAGAATAACTTGAGCTACAGAGCTCCAAATGAGGTGATTCAAGAAGCATTGGAAAGTAGGAATCAAGAGCTTTCCAAGCATATATGGCACTTCATGGTGGACACTAAAATTGAGGGAGAAAACTGTCCCGCAATGTGCATAAATGAACATGGTGGCAACATGCAGTGAGGCCACTTGACCTCTACACATTCGATGGAGTATAACTCGAGCTGTAGAGCCCCAATTGATGTGCTTCCAAAGGCATTGGAAAGTAGACATTCAGGGCTTTCCAACAATGTATAATAGTATGGGGTGGACAATACGTTTGAGCCTCCAGAACTGGCGTTTTCGCCAACGTTTGAGGCAAACGTTACCTCAAACGCTGCACACCAAAGCCAGCGACCATGCCCTCTTCAAATGATCATAACTTGAGTTGTAGATGTCCAATTGAAGTGATTCCAAGTGGGTTAGAAAGCTGACATTCATAGCTTTCCAACCATATATGATAGTCTATATTGGGCATAAAATTGGCAACATGACAAGAGGACAAAGTTGGCGCCATAAATGTGCATAAGGGAGGCCAACGTTGGAGCAAAAGTTAGACCCCTAACTTTTGCCCCAACGTGGATAGCAGCAAATTTTGTGGGCTGATATGAAAAGTTAGACCAAAAGTTAGACCCCTAACTTTTGCTCTAACTTTTGCACCAACTTTTGCAAACTCAACTCGGTTCAATTCGGTTCCTCTTCAAACTCCAAGAGCAATCAACCAAGGCCTCTTTCAACCCAATTCCACCAAGAGCAAAGGCCCATGATCATCACTCAAAGGCACAAGAAATAGATAAAATAGGAATTTCATTTAATTGTAATTTGTTTTTAATTTCATTTTCATTTCCATTTTATAAAGCCTATATAAGGCATCATTTTCATATTTGTGAGGAGGCTGGCTCCACTAGGGAGCACAAGGATTTGAGAGCTCTCTTTAATTTTCTTTTCTTTGTTTTTGAGTCTTGGGTGGAGAATTGAAGGTGTTCTGTTTCATTCTCCCTCTGAGATTTCTCTCTGCTTTCTTTACTGCTTAATTGAATCGAATTTTCTGTTAATTGCTCTTCATCTACTTTCTCTGCAATTTACATTTCCTTTGCAATTGTTCTTGTTGGATCTAGGAAGGCATTGAGATCTAGACTTGGTTATCTAGTCTCTTGGGTCATGAGATCTTAATTCCAATTTTACATTCTCTGTTTATTGCTTTTCATGTTTATTTACATTTCTGTTTTGGTTCCGAATCAATCAAATCCATCTTTTACTTCTCTGCTTGTTGAAATTTAACTTTTCCTTGTTTAATTTCTGCAAATCCAATTCCCAATCCCCTTTACGTTTAATGCAATTTATATTTCTTGGCATTTAAGATTCTTGCAATTTACATTTCTTGCTCTTTAAGCTTCTGCCCATTTACATTCTACAACTTTAATTTCCCTGCAATTTTTACCTTCTGTTGCTCAACTTCACAATTCACTCTATGTTAGCTTGACTAAACTAATCACCCACTAAAGTTGCTTGATCCATCAATCCCTGTGGGATCGACCTCACTCTAAGTGAGTTATTACTACTTGATGCAACCCGGTGCACTTGCCGGTTAGATTTGTGTGTTTTGGGAGAAATTCATTTTTCCACCAAAATACTCATCAGAACTCTACAAGGTGGCTGACAAGTCCTCCACTATGGCAAGGTTAGCCTTTCCTCACCTCATCTGCCACCTATGCAATTCGGCTGGGATTGACATAGAGGGAGATATCCTCATTAAAGAGGACAAGCCCATCACTAAGAAAAAGATGGAGCAAGCAAGAGAGCCCATTCATGGAGCTCAAGAGGCGCAGGAAGCTCATCACCATGAGATCCCGGAGATGCCTCAAATGCAATTCCCTCCACAAAACTATTGGGAGCAAATCAACACCTCCCTAGGAGAATTAAGTGCCAACATGGGACAATTAAGGGTGGAACATCAAGAGCACTCCATCATCCTTCATGAAATTAGAGAAGATCAAAAAGCAATGAGGGAGGAGCAACAAAGACAAGGAAGAGACATAGAAGAGCTCAAGGACATCATTGGTTCCTCAAGAAGGAAACGCCACCATCACTAAGGTGGATTCATTCCTTGTTCTTATTTCTTCTGTTTTTCATTTTTTATATGTTATGTGCTTATCCATGTTTGTGTCTTCATTACATGATCATTAGTAGTTAGTAACTATGTCTTAAAGATATGAATGTCCTATGAATCCATCACCTCTCTTAAATGAAAAATGTTTTAATTGAAAAGAACAAGAAGTACATGAGTTTCGAATTTATCCTTGAACTTAGCTTAATTATATTGATGTGGTGACAATGCTTCTTATTTTCTGAATGAATGCTTGAACAGTGCATATGTCTTTTGAAGTTGTTGTTTAAGAATGTTAAATATGTTGGCTCTTGAAAGAATGATGACTAGGAGACATGTTATTTGATAATCTGAAAAATCATAAAAATGATTCTTGAAGCAAGAAAAAGCAGCAAAGAACAAAGCTTGCAGAAAAAAAAAATAGGCAAAAAAAAATAGAAAGAAAAAGAAAAAGCAAGCAGAAAAAACCAAAAGCTCTTAAAACCAAAGGCAAGAGCAAAAAGCCAATAACCCTTAAAACCAAAAGGCAAGGGTAATAAAAAGGATCCCAAGGCTTTGAGCATCAGTAGTTAGGAGGGCCTAAAGGAATCAAATCCTGGCCTAAGCGGCAAAACCAAGATGTCCCTAACTATGTGCTTGTGGCGTGTAGGTGTCAAGTGAAAACTTGAGACTGAGCGGTTAAAGTCAAGGTCCAAAGCAAAAAAAGAGTGTGCTTATGAACCCTGGACACCTCTAATTGGGGACTTTAGCAAAGCTGAGTCACAATCTGAAAAGGTTCACCCAATTATGTGTCTGTGGCATTTATGTATCCGGTGGTAATACTGGAAAACAAAGTGCTTAGGGCCACGGCCAAGACTCATAAAGAAGCTGTGTTCAAGAATCATCATACTGAACTAGGAGAATCAATAACACTATCTGAACTCTGAGTTCCTATAGATGTCAATCATTCTGAACCTCAATGGATAAAGTGAGATGCCAAAACTATTCAAGAGGCAAAAAGCTATAAGTCCCGCTCATCTGATTGGAGCTATGTTTCATTGATAGTTTGGAATTTATAGTATATTCTCTTCTTTTTATCCTGTTTGATTTTCAGTTGCTTGGGGACAAGCAACAATTTAAGTTTGGTGTTGTGATGAGCGGATAATTGATACGCTTTTTGGCATTGTTTTTAGTATGTTTTTAGTAGGATCTAGTTACTTTTAGGGATTTTTTCATTAGTTTTTATGTTAAATTCACATTTCTGGACTTTACTATGAGTTTGTGTGTTTTTCTGTGATTTCATGTATTTTCTGGCTGAAATTGAGGGACTTGAGCAGAAATCAGATTCAGAGGTTGAAGAAGGACTGCTGATGCTGTTGGATTCTGACCTCCCTGCACTCAAAATAAATTTTCTGGAGCTACAGAACTCAAAATGGCGCACTTCCAATTGCGTTGGAAAGTAGACATCCAGGGCTTTCCAGCAATATATAATAGTCCATACTTTGGCCAAGTTTAGACGATGTAAACTGGCGTTCAACGCCAGCTCTCTGCCCAAATCTGGCGTCCAGCGCCAGAAAAGGATCCAAAACCAGAGTTGAACGCCCAAACTGGCACAAAAGCTGGCGTTCAACTCCAAGGAGGACCTCTGCACGTGGAAAGTTAAAGCTCAGCCCAAGCACACACCAAGTGGGCCCCGGAAGTGGATTTATGCATCAATTACTTACTTCTGTAAACCCTAGTAGCTAGTTTATTATAAATAGGACATTCTACTATTGTAATTGACATCTTTGATCAGTTGTATGCTATCTTAGATCACGTTTTGGGGGCTGGCCATCTCGGCCATGCCTGGACCTTTCACTTATGTAATTCCAACGGTAGAGTTTCTACACTCCATAGATTAAGGTGTGGAGCTCTGCTGTTCCTCAAAGATTAATGCAAAGTACTACTGTTTTCTATTCAATTCAACTTATTTCGCTTCTAAGATATTCATTCACACTTCAATCTGAATGTGATGAACGTGACAATCATCATCATTCCCTATGAACGCGTGCCTGACAACCACTTCCGTTCTACCTTCGACTGAATGAGTATCTCTTAGATCTCTTAATCAGAATCTTCGTGGTATAAGCTAGAATGATGGCGGCATTCATGAGAGTCCAGAAAGTCTAAACCTTGTCTGTGGTATTCCGAGTAGGACTCTGGGATTGAATGACTGTGACGAGCTTCAAACTCGCGATTGCTGGGCGTTAGTGACAGATGCAAAAGGAGGGTAAATCCTATTCCAGCATGATCGAGAACCGACAGATGAATAGCCGTGCCGTGACAGGGTGCGTTGACCATTTTCACTGAGAGGGTAGGATGTAAGCCATTGACAAGGGTGATGCCTCCAGACGATTAGCCGTGCCGTGATAGGGCATTTGGATCATTTTCCCGAGAGAAGACCGAAAGTAGCCATTGACAATGGTGATTCATTACATAAAGCCAGCCATGGAAAGAAGTAAGACTGATTGGATGAAGATAGCAAGAAAGCAGAGGTTCAGAGGAACGAAAGCATCTCTATTTGCTTATCTGAAACTCTCACCAATGATTTACATAAGTATTTCTATCCTTTACTTTATGTTTATTTAATTATTATTTCGAAAACCCCATTACTATTTTATATCCGCCTGACTGAGATTTACAAGGTGACCATAGCTTGCTTCATACCAACAATCTCCGTGGGATTCGACCCTTACTCACGTAAGGTTTATTACTTGGACGACCCAGTGCACTTGCTGGTCAGTTACACGGAGTTGTGAACCATGGTATTGGCATCATGTTTTTGGTGCCATTACCAGGGAAAGAAAGAGCAATGAATTTTACATAATTAAAGTGTAATCACGATTCCGCATACCAGTTACTAGTTTAGTATTTAAACAACTTTTAGAGATTTATTTTGCATCTCATGACATTTTAGATTTGAACTTTGTACCTTTGACGGCATGAGTCTCTAAACTTCATTGTTGGGGGTGAGGAGCTCTGCTGTGTCTCGATGAATTAATGCAAGTATTTCTGTTTTCCATTTAAACATGCGTGTTCCTATCTAAGATATCCATTCGCGCCTAATTATGGAGAAGGTGATGATCCGTGACACTCATCACCTTCCTCAATCCATGAACGTGTGTCTGACAATCACCTCTGTTCTACATCAGATTGAATGAATATCTCTTAGATTCCTTAATCAGAATCTCCGTGGTATAAGCTAGATTGATGGCAGCATTCATGAGAATACGGAAAGTCTAAACCTTGTCTGTGGTATTCCGAGTAGGATTCTGGGATTGAATGGCTGTGACGAACTTCAAACTCACGAGTGCTGGGCGTAGTGACAGACGCCAAAGAATAGTAAATCCTATTCCGGTACGATTGAGAACCTGCAGATGATTAGCCGTGCGGTGACAGCGCACTTGGACCTTTTTCACTGGAAGGATGGATGGTAGCCATTGACAATGGTGATCCACCAACATACAGCTTGCCATAGGAGGACGTGCGTGCGTGAACAGGAAGACAGAGGAAAGCAGAGATTCAGAAGACAAAGCATCTCCAAAACTCCAACATATTCTCCATTACTGCATAACAAGTAATTTTTACTTCATGCTCCCTTGTTCATTTGCAAGTCAATTGATAACCACCAATTAATATCCTGACTAAGAACTGCAAGATAACCATAGCTTGCTTCAAGCCAACAATTTCCGTGGGATCGACCCTTACTCACGTAAGGTATTACTTGGACGACCCAGTGCACTTGCTGGTTAGTGGTACGAGTTGTGAAACGTGTTATTCATAATTCGTGCACCAGCATCCTATCTCGGATTTTCTTGACTTGTTCAGTAGTTTCAGCTATCATTTCGGGTCCCAACAAACTTTTCTCCCCAGCTTCATACCAGCATAGCAGAGATTGGCATTTCCTCCCATACAGAACCTCATACAAAGCCATTCCGATGCTCGCATGGTAGCTATTATTGTACACAAATTCCAATAGCGGCATATACCAATCCCAGCTCGCCGGCTGATCTAGAACACAAGCCTTCAACATATCTTCTAGGGTTTGGATCGTCCTCTCGAATTGACCATCTGTTTGAGGATGGTAAGCTGTGATTAAGCTCAACCGGGTTCTAAAAGATCTCTAACATGCACCCCAGAACCTTGAAATGAAACAGGAATCTCTGTCAGAAATTATAGTAGTACACACACCATGAAGTCTCACAATCTCCTTTATGTACAAGCGTGCTAACTCTTCAAGAGTATAGTTCATCTGAATGGGTAGAAAGTGAGCCGACTTCGTCAACCGGTCCACAATTACCCAGACAGCATCAAAACCAGTCCTAGTCCTCGGCAATCCCAACACGAAATCCATCGTAATGCTCTCCCACTTCCATTGTGGAATCTCCAAGGGTTGCAACGTCTTGAAAGGTCTCTGGTGTTCAATATTTACCTTTTGACAAGTTAAGCACTTTGAGACATATTTCACCACATCATTCTTCATACCAGGCCACCAGAACATAGCCTTTAGATTGTTGTACATCTTAGTACTCCCCGGGTGAATAGAGAATAAGCTTTTGTGTGCTTCCTTTAGGATATCTTGCTGCAAAGTCCCAACGTCCGGCACAATGATCCTATCCTTGAATCTCCATAGCCCATCTTTATCCCAAGACACTCTCCACTGCTTTCCTTGCTCAATAGCTGGCAACACCTTCAATAATACATCATCGTTTTGATGAGCCTTCAGAAGTTCGGATTTAAAATCACTTGAGATTTGTAATCGACTCAAACACAGAGTTCTAGACACTTCTTGAACACCGATCTTCAGGCTCTCGAATGCCTTGAGCAGCTCCTCTTTGTGAAGCATCATCCAAGAATCATCCAAGCAACATACAACGACTTCCGACTTAACGCATCCGCCACAACATTCGCTTTTTCCGGATGGTAATTCAACTCAAAGTCGTAGTCCTTTAGTAACTCCATCCACCTCATCTACCGCATATTAAGCTCTTTCTGATCAAAGAGTTATTTCAAGCTCTTGTGATCAGAGAAAACTCGGAACTTAACCACATAGAGGTAATGCCTCCACACCTTTAGCGCAAACACAACCGCAGCAAGTTCTAGGTCATGCGTTGGGTAATTGACTTCGTGAGGCTTCAACTGTCGTGAGGCATACGCCACCACATTCCGATGCTGCATCAACACGCACCCCAGACCCTTTAGTGAGGCATCACAATACACCTCAAATGGTTCATTCGGCTCAGGTAATACCAACACAGGCGCGGTAGTCAACTTTTGCTTCAACGCTTGAAAGCTCTCCTCACACTCAGAAGTCCAAACAAATGGCGCGTCCTTGCGGGTTAACCTTGTCAATGGCAAAGCTATTTGCGAAAAGCCTTTGATGAATCTCCGATAGTAGCCAACTAAGCCCAGAAAAATCCTTATCTCAGTTACTGAGGCCGGTCGCCCCCACTCCATCACTGCTTCCACCTTAGAAGGATCTACTGTTATCCCCTGTTTACTCACTACATGGCCGAAAAACTTCACTTCGTCCTTCCAGAATTCACATTTGGACAGTTTCGCATAGAGTTTCCTTTCCTTTAGTATCTGCAACACGATCCTCAGGTGTTCTGCATGCTCTTCTTCAGTCTTGGAGTAAATCAGTATGTCATCAATGAAGAAAACAACGAATTTATCTAGAAACGGACGAAAAATTCTGTTCATATAATCTATGAACACCGCAGGGGCATTCGTTAGCCCAAAAGACATTACAATGTACTCATAATGACCGTAACGAGTGCTGAAAGCGGTCTTAGGGATATCTTCATCTCTTACCCTTATCTGGTGATAGCCGGATCGCAAATCAATCCTAGAGAAAACTCCGGCTCCTTATAACTGATCCATGAGATTGTCAATCCGCGGCAGTGGGTACTTATTCTTTATTGTGACCTTTTTCAGTTGCCAGCAATCTACACAGAGACGCATACTCCCATGTTTCTTCCTTACCAGTAATACCGGTGCTCTCCACGGAGAAACACTTAGTCGAATGAAGCGTTTACCCATTAAATTTTCCAGCTGAGCCTTGAGCTTGGCCATTTCTAAAAGCGACATTCTGTAAGGGGCAATTAAAATTGGCCCCGTTCCAGGTACCAACTCAATTGCAAATTCAACCTCTCGGCTAGGAAGGAATTCCTCAATGTCATCCAGAAACACCTCAGGAAATTTGCAAACACCTTGAATTTTCTCTAAACTTTGTTCCTCACCCGACACACTCGCAGCTAATAGCATAACGCCCTGACACTCCTGTCCCGAAAAATTTACTACAACGTAGTTCAAATAACAGCCATTCACTACAATCGGTCCTTCCGACCCTTCAGGCATGAAATTCAACGGTTTTTCAAAACAGTTCAACAAGACATGATTCTTAGACAACCAGTCTAACCCCAAGATAATATCAAGACCGGTCATCGGCAAGCAAATCAAATCACGAACAAAATCACGTTGTTTAACCCTAAATGAAACTTGCGAACATCCTAACCTAGTCACCATGGCTTCATAGTTGGCATTATACACCTTCAGATCGTAGCCCAAAACCACAATCTTCAATCCTAACTCACTAGCTTTTTTGAATGCAATGTGATGGTTTCAGTGGCTAAGAGAAGGGGGGTTGAATCTTAGCCCCCTTTTTTGCTTGATAACTTTTGCCGGACTTAGAGGAGACTTTTCTGGTTTTTGCTCATCACTTCACACGAGACTTTTTCTTTTGTCTCGTCCCTAGCCACGAGACTTTTCTTTTTGTCTCGTCACTTGGCACGAGATAATTTTGGTTTTTGCTCCTGTGCAGTAGAAACAGAAATGTAGGAGAGAAGAGTAGAAGATTACGCCCAGATATATCCTGGTTCAGCTGCTAAGTGCAGTGCAGCCTACATCCAGTCTCCATCACAAACATGATAGAATTTCACTATAATCAATCTGATTACAAACTGTAAAGTGCTAACCCAACTTACAAGGGGATTCCCACAGAATCATGAAACACAACATAGATGAACAAAGGAACTCTAAGACATCTATGGCTTTTTCTTTTAATTTTGCACTCTCTGCCTTTTTTCGCTCTATGGCTTTTTCATACAAACCTCACTGTTTGCCTTTTTCCATGAGACTCAAGACATGACAAAATTAAACAGAAAAATACAAAACAGAATACATTGAAGGAGAAGAGAAAATTGTTAGCTCAGGTAGCTCTGAGAACTCTGTGCCTTGCACTCTCAAATTTTCTCCTTGCTCCAAACAGTGGTTGTTCTCTCTTTTTATAGAAGAGGGAAGCCTCCACATATTGAAGCCAACAACCGAACCAACTTCTTCCTCCTTCAACAAACAGAACCGATTCGGCCACATAGAGAGAGAAGAGATAACCATGCAAAACCCAACATGCAATTACCTCTGGACCTTTCTTGATCATCACCTTTCATCAATCCGAGCTCTCCATCCTTGGCTTGCTCTCCAAGATGGATTTCTGGCCCTTGATACTTCATGATGATAATGACTTCATCTGCTTCAATCTCTGTCTCAACCATCACTTCGCCACTCTAGCTACTCCCTGTGGTAGTTAAACAGAATCAAAGACAAGCCATACTTCAAGAATCTCCCTTGCTGGCCGAATCGTCTTCTTCCTTTTTGAGCATGAAGAGCTCAAGATTACCTCACCAAATCTATCCATATGTGGTGAAAATCTCAGCCACAGCTCTTTGTTATGTTTTCTTGCCATCATTGTGATGGTCTTGTAGCTTGCCTTCCCTTCTTTTTGATAACTCAAAGTAGCTTCCATGGCTTCCATAATTTCTGTTGAAGTGACCGAAGAGAAGAAAGAGATGAGAGAGAAGATAAAGTGGAACTAAAAGCATGTAATGAGTTTGAATAAAGTAAAACAAGCTGAATTAATTCCTACTCCCCTTTCTTTCTTGGTGGCGTGTAGCATTAATGAGCCATCAAATCAATTGTATAATCTCTCTCATGTTTTCAAGGTCTGCAATAACTCCAATTAATAAAATTTGGATTCCATCAAAAGATAAAAGTGATATCCGTTGAAGCATGCAGCACATAATCAAAGGAATGGGTTTCTTTTGTTAAGTGAATAAAATAATATTGTGCCCCATTTCCTTTTAATATCGGACCAAGCATTTTTGGTCTCATACCAAGACCTTTAATTGGGCTTGTTATCACAATTGCTAGCCCATTTAATAAAACACTTGTTTCAGCCACCATCCTCATAATAATTTTAACATCAAGGCTGAATGTTGATTTTATTGGGCTTGGGATCTCTTCTTTTCATTTCGGCCCAAATATAAAACCTGCAACACAAAATTATTAATTAACATATGTTAAATAAAAATTAAATTAATAATTTTGTAATTAATTATTTTAATAATGTTAGTCATCACAAATATTAATTTAGAGTTTTCCAAACTCATCACAATGAATGAATGTATTGCTCCCGAATCAAATAAAGCATTTAAAATTTGACCAGCTATTTCACATTTACCTCAGATAAGTGTATCGGACCCTTCGGCACCTACAGCTGAGGTGGCGAACACCCAACCAAGCTGTTGTGCCCTTCCGGCACCTTGCTTCTACTTCTCTGGATAGTTTGAAGCTTTATGCCCCGCCTTGCCACAAGAATCGCACAAGTCCCACCCAGCCTTGCACGGGACTCCCGCATGGTAACTCCC
This sequence comes from Arachis hypogaea, assembly GCF_003086295.3. Classification (NCBI taxonomy): domain Eukaryota; kingdom Viridiplantae; phylum Streptophyta; class Magnoliopsida; order Fabales; family Fabaceae; genus Arachis; species Arachis hypogaea. The sequence continues at coordinate 23,318,586 of NC_092054.1, forward strand.
GTACCTAGTACAAGCTTACTCGTTCTGAGGCTGCTTCCCAAATCTTCTCCCCTGGAAGTTGTTGTTGTTGGGCCTTTTGAAATTATTCTGACCCTGAGTCTGCCGTGGTGCAAAGCCTCCACGCTTGAAAGTCTGATCCCTAGGAGCAAAGTTCCTCCCTCGGTTCTGTTGAAAAGGTCCCTTATGACTTTTTTTCTCTGCAACCGCCTTTTTCACACACTCTTCAGCAACCCTACTCTTATTCACCAACTCTGAGAAAGTTCTAATCTCCATTAGTCCCACTAAACTTAAGATATTCCTCCGGAGCTCTCCTTTATACTTAATGCACTTCCATTCCTCGAAGTCTCCCGGAGCTCTCTGACACATGCGGGAAAACCTGAATAGCTCCTCAAATTTATCTGTATACTCAGATACGGACATAGCACCCTGCTTTAACTGCAGTAACTCAAGTTCCTTGGCCGTCCTGGTAGAATTCAAAAATTACTTTTTATAAAATTCCACCTGGAAGGCATCCCAGGTGATAGGGCCATCACCCTACTGCAGGAGACGTCGGGCTCCCTACCACCAATGCGATGCTTCCCCAGTGAGCAGATAGGTAGCAAGTTCAACGCACTGCTCTTCAGGTACCAACTGCGCTTGCAGTGCTCGCTCCATCGCCTGAAACCAGGTATCGGCTTCAGTCGGATTGGTGGTTCCCCTGAACTTAGGTGGATTAACCTTTAAGAAGGTTGCCAGTGTCATCGGGCCCTGAGCCCCAATTTTGCCATTGCCATTATTGTTTATCTGTTGCCCAAGAGCCTCCGTAGTGGCCTGCATAGCAGTAGCCATGTTCTCCAATGCCGCCATAAAGTTTACCGAGTTATTCGGGTTGGTTTCCGGTCCCCGAGTACTAGTATGACCTCTCCCACGGCCTCGACCGCATCCACGAGGCGCCATTTGGTTCCTATACACACCAAACAATCGATATCAAGTTGATCAGTCTCAATATTGGAAGTCTAGTGCTTCAAAGTCCCAAATGCATGCTCATGAACGTTTGTGCCAGTTATAGCAGATATCCTAATAGCACATAAACCCACACACAGAGAATGCACAGAAGCATAGTTAGTTCGTCCCTCAAGCTCTACTGGAACAAACTGCTCTGATACTATAACGTAACACACTACCACACAGAGTCTTATGCTTAAGTAATAAAACAAAGGTGGCGAGGTATTACGACCTCTAAAAATAAAATTTAGTATATATGGTAGTGTAAAAAATGTTTACAACTAGGAGCCTTTGGTGAAAAAGGGGTAAATCAAAACCGTTAAATAGAAAAGTGCAACACTCTGATCGATAACATAATGAAAACAGATAAAGGATAAGCTAACACGAGAATATATACAAGAGAGTGCCAAAGATATAGTTATCAAGGCTCAAGACTCGGTTTGCGAAGAGAACCGGCCCGAGCATAGAAGTATACAAACATATATAGAGTAGGAAATCCCTAAAGAAACCTAAAAGACAAGTTACAGAACCTGTTTCTCCAAAATAACCTCTAAGAGGAGTTAATAAAGTATATATATATATACAATGGAGATAATAAGTGTCTAAGTAAGTACATAAAACCAAAATAAAGTCCCGAGAGCCAAGGATCTTCGCTAAAACAAAAGTCTCCAGCATGCCTCAGCGAGGAGCCTCACGTCCTGTATCTGAAAACCACAAAATTCGCATGGGTAAGAACTGGAGGTTCTCAGCATGGTAACATTGCCCAAATATCTAACATATAATGTCCTGGGAAAGTCGAAGGCAATCCTAGGACTCCCAATGTATAATCAAAGCGTATAAATATAACTAAACCATGAGAAATGAAAATAGGCAACGAACTAAGGATCTTCAATCTAACTAAAACTCCCCTTTCCAAATCCTTCGAACCTCCCAACTGCCACCAGTAATTTGATATCACAAACATAATTATATCAAACAAAGAAATACACAAATAGGAAGCAGATACGGCAGTTAGACAATTAGCAAGAAAATATACAGTCAATTAGGCATTCCAAACAAATCACAGATAATGCATATGATGTATGCCTGTCCTAGTGGCTGATGAGTCTTATCTGTCGGTTATAAAGCCAACCCGACAAGTCTTGGTAGCTAACCATTTGACTGTCCCTCTGTCGCGCATCCCCAACTCGAGTTATTCACAAACATAATCACAATTCACATACAACACCCTCACTGGTGTTTATCCACGGGGGCGAGCTCATCCGGAACTTTCACAGTGTCCGGCCACAGTTACGACATAGGGTCAGCAGAGTATCGAGTATCAACCAGGAGCACGTGGTGGCTAGCCACTGCTTTCACCCAGGGAAACTCGTATCTCAGATAGGTGGAGTGCAATAATCAGCATATATGCATTCATTCTCAGCCATAAATCAATATTTATCTCAGCCATCCGGCTTAAAATCAAATCCATAACCAGCCATAATCCATCATCACATACAGCCATTCGGCTCATATCATACACAGCACTCTCACCATCCTTCTCAACAACTCATACAATCATCATTGGTCATAATACCTCAATATTTCTATTTTGTTCAGCCACAAGTAACCCAATTTCCTAGCTCCTTCTTAATTACTAGACATTCTATATTGAATTAGGACTTAAAGGATAAAAATGGGGTTTAGAGGCTTGAAACAGAGTCTCGAAAGATTACAAGCTTGTTAGGAAGGTGAAACATTTAAAAACAAGGTTTTTATAAGAAAACAGGGCCGTGTGCGTACGCACAGGGGTGTGCGTGCGCACGCCCAGAAGAAATTTCAAGATGTGTGCATACGCATAGAGGTGTGCATAAGCACAGGTGTAAAATTTTACAATTCTGTTTGCTCCTACAAGACGTGCGAACGCACTCAACAGAATACACTTCCCAACGTGTGCGTGCGCACAAGGCTGTGCATGCGCATAGCTTGCAAAACTTCATTGGTTGTGTGTGCGCACAAAGCGTGCTAACGCTCCCATCAGTAGCCATGTCCCTGTGTGTGCGTGTGTACAAGGCTGTGCGTACGCACAGTTTCAAAAATCCACAGGGTGTGCGTGCGCACACAAACCAGAAATCACAAATTCTGCAGCATTCACAGAATTCAGATTTCAGGCCCCAACTTTCAACGATCATATCTCTTTCCACAGAATTCAAATTTCTATCAAATTTAAACCATTTTAAAGCTTGTCAAATTATCTTTCATTTGATATAAAAAGCATTAAATTTCAAAAACAGTAGCTCAAGATATGATCTATTGAAATTCATCAAAATTTTATTTTTACCAAAGTTTATAACTTCCAATTTTCAGAATATACATCTTCAAATTCATTCAAAACCAACCAAAATCAACCTCAAGCCTCCTCAACTCATATTTTGTCATCTTTATTAAGTTCACAATCTACCAATCCATCATTTTGAACAATCTCAATCAAATAACTCAATTTCAAACAAAACATCATATCATATATCTTTCCTCATCCCAAGTTCCAATAATACCAATTTCATCAATCATCAATACATACAATCAATATCATCTTCACCAACAACATGGTTTCATGCGCAATTCAATCTCAACCAATGATTAAGCATATAATCAAACATGCATATCTCTCATATATCATATCATCAAAACATCCAAAATCCACTAATCACATACATAACAACACAATTCATCTCAACCAATCAACAACATCAATAGTTCAAATCCTATTTTAGGTCTCTAGCCTAAGTTTTCACAACCACATTATATTTTAGATACAGAAAATCGAAACCATACCTTGGCCGATTCCCATTCAACCCGGAACACTTCTAATTTCAACTTTCAAGATCCCAAAACTTCACCGATAGATTTTCAAGCTTATTGCTCCACTCCAAAGCTTTCCAAAACCATCAATCATGCTCCAATACACATATATACACTACCTAAACCACAATATCACACCCAAACAGAATAACTCAATCACTAAATCACAAAATTCCAAGTTTTTAGCTTAGGGTTGAGAATCTTACCTTACCCAAGGATCAAAGAGGCAAGACTAAGCCTTTCTCTCAAGCTAATTGGATCCTATGACATCAAAAACTCAAAATCTCAACACTTTTTACCCAAAATTTTTGAATTTAAGGACTGAAAAAATAGAGGTGAAAACGTGGCTTACCTCTTGCACAACCTTATGGGTTTTGTAGAGCTCGACGCCACGGTCGCGTGGCCGCAAACGGTGCGTTATTCGGAGCTTCGATCCGAATCATAAGTTATGATCAAAGGAAGATTGAAGTAAATTTGGAAAAAGGGTTTCAAGCTTTCCCCCTTTTCCTTGCTGTGTTTTGTTTATGTGGGGAAGAAGAGGGTGCTGAACCCTTTTGTCTAATGTGGCTTGGCTGGGCCTTGGGCCCAATATAGGTCCAGTTGGCTCGGTTCGGCCCAATTCTGGGCCGATTTCTTTAAAATTGGTGTCAAAATTCTCGTTTTAATTTTCTATATCATATTAAACCATAAAATTTGCATTTTTAATTTTTTAGAATAAATTTTAATTTATGGGTTAATTAGTCATTGATTAACTGGATTTTACAGCCAACGTTTAGTAGGTCGTATATTAGTTAACAATGATTTACAGACACTACTATAGATATGGAACATAGTACAATATAAAATACAAAGATATATAAATTTTAAAATTTTTATAAGATATGAAATATAATATATATATATATATATATATATATATATATATATATATATATTAAATATAAAATATTTTTAGATAAATTATAATAATATTTTGATATTTTATTGATATTAAAATATAAATTAATTTTCTAGTTATTTTTAATGTCTTTTTTTAATTATATAAAATATTTAAAATATTTTTGTTTTAATAATTAATAATATATACTATTTTTCAACTCATTTTAAAAATACATATTAAGAATAAGGCTAGACAGGTTGGACATGCTGACACGTGATAATATTTAGGTGTGTTTAAGCATATCAAGAGAAAAAATTTTTATTTTTTATTAAGACACGGTTATATGCAGAAGCCAATAGTGTCAGACGAGTATCGATAAATGTCGTATCTAAGATATATCCGTCCTGCGAACACGACAAATCAATGAAGTGTTCATACTTTATAAGTTATTAGTGTATTATTATTCTCATATCTGCTACACATTCAAACAATACTGCCATCCAAGCCTAACCAAGTTGACCCAACACCAACAAAAACTATTCTCATTAAAAAGAGCGTGATTATACGCGAACACATTATTTTTCCAACAAGTCATTTACGTTCACGCACGAGGCTTTACGTTTTCATCGTCGTTATCTTCTTCTTCTTCTTCGCGTCCTTCCTCTTCCTCAGCTCCTCCTCCTCCTCCTCTACGTATTTCCTCTTCATTATTATTTTTTTGTTGCTGCTGTTATTGTAGTAGAATGTGAGGAGAAAGAATTTTGAATTGTGCAAGACAACGAGTCCAAATGCACCTTAATTCATTCAGAAATAAACCAAAATGATATAATGATTGCGACACAAATAACTCAAATATGAATCAAAATTATATAATGAATTGCGAGACAATTAACTCAGAAATAAACTGAAATTATAATTGTGACATAATTAACTCAGAAATGAACCGAAATTAAATAATGATTACGACACCTAAACTCAGTTCGAAAACAAGTACACAAATAAGATTAAATCATGAACAAAAACACATCCAAAATTAATTTTGGATCAAACGTAATTAGTATTTTTTTTCTTCTTTTTTGTTTGATATTTTCTTCTCTTTTTCTTGGTTTTATTCCTCACAAAGATAGTGAAACAAGAAGAATTATAAGAAAATGAAAAAAGAAGGAGAAGATAAAGAAGAAAAAGATAAAAAAGAAGAAGAAAAAAGAGTAGAAGATGAGGAGGAAGATGATAAAGAGTTTTGAATTGTGTAGGACAAAGAGTCCAAATGCACCTTAATTCACTCATAAATGAATCGAAATTATATCATGATTGCGATGTAATTAACTCAGAAATGAACCAAAATTACATAACAATTGCGACATAATTAACTCAGAAATTAATCGAAATTACATAATGATTGCGACACATAAACTCAGTTCGAAAATAAGCACACAAACAGGACTGAATCATGAACAAAAACACATCCAAAATCAATTTTGGATCGGACAACATCAACAACATGGCAAAAATTCAACAATAACAATAACAATAACGACGATAATGATAACAACGATGTGTATTAGAAGAAGACGATGATAACAATAACGATGATGATCATGATGATGATAATGATGAAGGAGGAGAAGAAAAAGGAAAGAGTAGAAGAAATTCAAATGAAAAAAAGGAGGATGAGATGGTGGTGGTGTTAGTGACAACGATAACGAAAGAAAAATATAACAAAAAAAAATACACACGAATTTAAAATACTTAATTGGACTTTGTTAGAATTATGACTTGGATAGACAACTTTATTGTATTTTTCATGTATGTACATTTAAAAAAAAAGGGATAATTTGGTGTTTGGCCCATAATTTTGTCTCATTGGGCATTAGCCTCCCTTTTATTCAACCCTTCGAAAAAGTCATTTCCCCGTATTTTATTGGAAGTAGCCAATTCGTCACCATCATTTATTTTCTATATTCCTTTTTACACGCTGCGCTAAATTTTTTAGAAACGAACAAAGTTCAGATACAACATACAACGTAAAAAATTGTTATCTACTCTTAGAATATGTTTAATGTGTGTGCTAAAAATAACTACAATTTTTGCTTCTTGATTATATAGAAAAAATATATTTTTTTAAAGTTTGTAATATTTTTAAAAAATATTTTTAACCTTTAATTTTATTTAATTTTATCTCTAAGCGTTAGTTCCATCTAAAATACTCAGGATAAAATTGACAATATTCAAAAATAATTTTTACACAAATTAAAAATTTTACAAATAAAATTAAATTAATTAAAAATATTATCTAAAATACTCAAGATAAATTTTAAAAAGTTTAGGAATAACTTTGACATAAATTAAAAATTTTAGAAAAATATTAAATTAATTAAAAATATTAAAAATAAAATAAATTAAATTAAATGTTTAAAAATATATTTTTTAAAATTATAAATATTATAGACAAAAAATATTTTTTATCTTAACTATTTTGCATATGTTCTAATTGATGTATACAAAAAAGAGTAATTATAATTGTCACCGAAACACATTAAATATGGGATATATTTGAAAAAATAATAAAAAATAAGAGTTTTTTTATTAAGAATATAAAAAATTTAAATTTTTAATATATTTATTTTATATTTATTAAATAAAAATATTTAATATTTTTTATTAGTAATAAATTTATCATATGTCTTTAAAATAAATGTTAACTAAATCTTAAAAATTAACTAACATAAATTTTGAATGTTGTTGTGATAAGATGATGATCTGGATGCCCATTCATTATGGGCGATTCACATTCTCTAAAGTGAATAACATTAAAGAAGTATTGAAAAAGAAAGCATGTTACCTCTATAAATAGTGGAATGTAGTTTCACATTTGTACACACCATCAATAACAAATATTTTCCTATCTCTTTATACTGTTAATATCTCTCTCAATTTATGTTATTATATATATGTTAATAAATATATGAATCATTTTTATTTAGTTAATTATATTAATACTAGAGTCTTCTATTTACACATTTTTATTTTATATTTAGTATTCTTTTATTTATTTTACAACACGTTACCAGCACGAGACTCTGACCAAATTTTAGGAAGACTCCAGGTAACAAATTTCCATTATGCCGAAACTCTCTCATCTTGAATTTAATGCTTTTGATATATCTGGAAACAACTATTTATCATGGACACTAGATGCTAAAATCTATCTTGATTCAATGGATCTTGGAGATACCATTAAGGTTGAAAATAATGTATTCCAGAAGGATAAAGCCAAAGCCATGATTTTTCTTCGTCGTCATCTTGACGTATGATTGAAAAATGAATATCTCACATTAAAAGATCCTACAGATATGTGGAAAGATCTTGACGAAAGGTATAATCATCAAAAGACGGTAATACTTACTCAAACCCGATATGTTAGAGAAAACTTTCTCGACCTTCCATGTCTCGAATGTGCTCCTACAGCAGCAGTATCGAGAAAAAGTATTTAAAAAATATTCTGAGCTAATTTATTGCCTTCTTGTCGCTGAACGTAACAATGAGTTGCTCTTAAGAAATCATGAAGCACTCTCAGCTAGCGCCGCCCCATTTCCTGAAGTAAATGTGGCAAATCATTACCCCAAAAGAAGTAAATGGCAGGATTTGATAGCAAGAAAAATTATGGAAGGAAAATGAATTATGTTCACAAGAAAGGATCTCACCAGAAATGGGATAAAGAAAGAAACAATGGGCAAAATAAATCAATTGAGGATAAGTGTTTCCGTTGTGGTGGAAAGGGCCATTGGTCGTGTACCTATCGTACCCCAAGGCACCTAGTCGATCTTTATCAAGTATCTTTAAAAAAGGACGACAAAGAAAAGGAAACGAATTTTGTTTCAAATGATGCTATTGAGAATTTCACCACTCATTATGATGTATCTGATTTCTTTGAGGATCCGAAAGAAATATTGGCCATTTAATCAATGATGAAATAGTTTAATATGTATGTTTGTTAAGTATTCATGTGAATAAATAATGTAAGAAACTTCTTGTTAAGTTTTATGCATTTGAATTTCAAAATTACTGAATGTGCTAATAATAATAAAATTTTTAGTATATGATACTATGTACAGTACTTCTTAGAAAAACGATTTCAATTAAGAATATAATTTTACTGTGCATATATTTTTACTCATTATTATTTATCTTTGAAGAGAATGGGAAGGACATATAATGAAGATGTATGTCTTGCAGATAGTGCAAGTTCGCATACCATTCTCAAAAATAATATATATTTTACCCATCTTGTGCCAAAAGAATAATATGTTAATACTATTATTGGCTCAGGCAATGTGATAGAAGGCTCCGGAAGAACTATAATTTTGTTTCCTGGAGGAACAAAAAGTTATAATAAATAATGCACTATTGTCTACTAAGTCTCTAAGGAACTTATTGAGTTTCAAAGATATTCGCCGAAATGGATATCATATTGAGACTATGAATGAGGGAAGTTATGAGTACTTTTGTATCACAACTCATGATTTAAATAAAAAAATTATATTAGAAAAGTTACCATCACTTTCATCTGGGTTATATTATACCAAGATTAGTGCGATTGAATCACATGACATTGTAAACCAGAAGTTTACTAGCCTAAATGAATTCATAACTTGGCACGACCAATTGGGTCATCTGGGAACAATCATGATGAGGAGAATTATTGAAAACTACTATGGACATTCACTAAAGAACCAGAAGATTCTTAAATCTAGTGAATTTTGTTGTGCTGCATGTTCTCAAGGGAAGTTAATTTTAAGGACATCACTAGTAAAGATTGAATTGAGTCCCCTAAATTCCTAGAAAGGATTCAAGGCGATATATGTGGACCTATTCATCCACCATGTGGATCTTTTAGATATTTTATGGTCCTAATAGACGCATCTTCAAGATGGTTACATGCGTGCTTATTGTCTTCTCGCAACCTGGCGTTTGCAAAATTACTGGCTCAAATTATTCGATGAAAAGCACAATTTCCAGAAAATTCAATCAAAGCAATTCGTCTTGATAATGCTGGTGAATTTACTTCCCAAGCCTTTGATGCTTATTGTATGGCTAATAGAATAAGTGTTGAACATCCAGTAGCTCATGTTCACACACAAAATGGGTTAGCAGAATCACTTATTAAACGCCTCCAATTGATTGCTAGACCCTTACTTATGAGAACAAATTTTCCAACTTTGGTTTGGGGACATACTATTTTACATGCCGCAGCACTTATTCGATTAAGGCCAATGAGTTACCATCAGCTCTCTCCTATGCAATTAGCTTTTGGCCAACAACCAAATATTTTCCATTTAAGAATATTTGGGTGTGCGATATATGTTCCCATTGCACCACTTAATCGCACCAAAATAGGACCACAAAGAAAATTGGGGATATATGTTGGATATGATTCTCCCTCTGTAGTGAGGTATCTTGATATATGTAAACCCCGCTAAAATCGGTAAATAATTAGTCAATAAATCAAATTTTAAATAGGAAGATTAAAAATGCAAAACTAATATCAAAATAAGATAGAGCTCGTCAAAATGAGAATTTTGATACCAATTTCAAAAAATTTGGCCCAAGATTGGACTAAACAGACCGAACCGGTTGAACCGGATCCAAAATGGGCCCAAGGCCCAACCCAACTCAGCATAAAACACTTAAAAGAACCCCTCTCTCCTCTCTTAATCATCAAACACGCTGAATGCAGCCACGGGAGGGGAGAAGAAGAAGCAAACCCTAACCTCATCTTCAAACCTTGATAACTTTTGATCTAGAGCTCCGATTGACGAGCCGTTTGCGGCCACGCGTCGAGCTCATCGAACTCTTCAATTATATTCAAAAAAATAGTAAGTAAATTGCGTTTTCCTAGCTCTATTTCTGCTGGTATATGAATTTCGGGTTTAAAGTTTGAGGAACTCAATTCCTTGATGATTTTCATGTTTTAGGGGTCCACTAGACTTGATTTCTTGTGGGTATTGCTCAAGGATCAGTGGGTAAAGGTAAGAGATCTCAAACCCTAATAGAATTTCTGAATTTAGGCATTTGGGTATTGATTTGTTATGTTTGGATGTGGTAATTGTGGTTTAGGTAGTGTGTATATGAATGTTGATGCTTGTTGAAGCTTGTTGGTGATTTTGGAAGCTTGAAAGTGGAGTTGTGAGGCTGGAAATCTGAGCTTGGTAGTGTTGGAGCCCCAAGGGCTTGAAGAAAAGTGAAATTAAAAGTGTTCCGGGTTGAGCGGGGAATCGGCCAAGGTATGGTTTAAGTTTCGCACGTTTAATATTTACGGTATTGTGAAAACTTAGGTTAGAGGAACCATAGGATTAGTTGAACTGGTTATTGTACTTAATGATTAGTTTTGTAATGTTGTTGGAATAGATTTGTTGATGGATATGTATTTGGAAATTTGAGGTGTGGAAGTTAGTAATGGTATGCTCTTGTTTTTATTTATGATGGATTATGGTTGATGTTTGTGAATAAAGATTTGTTATATGAGTTGATGGAGTACTGTATGAAGAGTTAATAAATGTGTTAATGGAATAATGTGTGTGAAGGATGGATGAATGCATTAATGGAATGGTTTATGTAAAGGGTTGCTTATATATATGTATATATGATGTAAAGTTGTGGGTATGGCTCATTGGATTGGTTAATGGTAGCTTGAAATGGTTGTTGATGAGTTGAGATTGGTTATGTTAGCAATATGTAGGTTTTAAAGGTAAGGATTTATGAATGTGGTAAAAATGGGGTTTGAAAGAGTTTTGATAAAAAGTGATTTTGGGTGAACTTTGAAGGTCCATAACTTTCTCCTCACACTTTGGATTGCGTTGTGATTTGTTGCAAATAAAAGATGGTTTTAGAGCTTTTGATCGTTATTAACTTTGTGGAAAATAGAATATTGTAGAGAAAGTTATGGATGTTGCAAGTTCAGTGTTTAAATCTGTGTTCAGGATAGCCGAAATTGGTTTGCTGCAAGCTTTCTGGGCATTCTGCCCATTTTTAAAATAAAATAACGCCCACCCACGCGTACGCATGGCATGGAATTTTGGCGACGCATGCACGAGAAGCATGCGTACGCGTGTGTGCATATTCACGCGTACGCATGACTCACGCGTACGCGTGACTTGATGTACGCTCCACGCGTATGCGTGGCCTACGCGTACGCGTACGCGTGGATGCTGCTTGCTGCAAAGACCGGTTTTGACTATTTTTTTTAAACCAATCTTCTGCTTCTAAACCTCCATTTTCTTCCTTTAAGGCTTAAAGAATGGTTTTAGGTCCAGTGGATAAAAGAAGCTAGGAAAATAAGAGAACTTGAGGGTGAAGTATGAGGTAAAATAAGGAGTTTTATAAGGAATGAATGTAAGAACATGATGTGATAAATGATGAGATTTAAGATGACTGTGTGGCCGAAATGGTCGGAATGGCAAGTTCTGGGTGTAACCCCGCCTGCAAAATTAATTTGAACATGTGTTCGGATGGTGATAGGCAAAATTGTTATTCAGATGTAAAATTTGTTGTTCGTTCTCTCCCTGGCAATGGCGCCAAAAACTTGGTGCACAATACCATGGTCCAAACATAACTTCACAACTTCGCACAACTAATCCAGCAAGTGCACTGGGTCATCCAAGTAATACCTTACGTGAGTAAAGGTCGATCCCACGGAGATTGTTGGTATGAAGCAAGCTATGGTCATCTTGTAAATCTCAGTTAGGCGGATAATAATTGGTTATGGAGTTTTCGAATAATAATAGTAAGTAAACAGAAAATAAGGATAAAAATACTTATGTAAATTCATTGGTGGAAATTTCAGATAAGTGTCTGGAGATGCTGTATGGCTCTAGAACATCTGCTGTCCTACTGCTTTTATCCAATCCTTTCTTACTCCTTTCCATGGCAAGCTGTATGTAGGGCATCACCGTTGTCAATGGCTACATCACATCCTCTCAGTAAAAATGGTCCAAATGCTCTGTCACAGCATGGCTAATCATCTGTCGGTTCTCGATCATGTCGGAATAGAATCCCTTGATTCTTTTGTGTTTGTCATCATGCCCAATAATCGCAAGTTTAAAGCTTGTCACAGTCATTTAATCCATGAATCCTACTCGGAATACCACAGACAAGGTTTACACTTTCCGGATTCTCATGAATGCCGCCATCAATCTAGCTTATACCACGAAGATTCTGATTAAGGAATCCAAGAGATATGCGCCCGGTCTAAGGTAGAACGGAAGTGGTTGTCAGTCACGCGTTCATAGGTGAGAATGATAATGAGTGTCACGGATCATTACATTCATCATGTTGAAGTGCAACGAATATCTTAGAATAGGAATAAGTTGAATTGAATAGAAAATAGTAGTAATTGCATTAAAACTCGAGGTACAGCAGAGCTCCACACCTTAATCTATGGAGTATAGAAACTCTACCGTTGAGAATACATAAGTGATAATAGGGTAGACATGGCCGAGTGGCCAGCCTCCCATAGAGGTCTAAGATAGCATAAAACTAATCAAAGATTATCCGAAGATGGTCAAAAAGAGACCCCTAAATACAATAGTGAAAAGTTCTATATATACTAGACTAGCTACTAGGGTTTACAGAAATAAGTAATTGATGCAGAAATCCACTTTCGGGGCCCACTTGGTGTGTGCTTGGGCTGAGCTTGAATTTTACACGTGTAGAGGCTTCTTTTGGAGTTGAACGCCAAGTTGTAACGTATTTTCGGCGTTCAACTCTGGTTCGTGACGTGTTTCTGGCGTTTGACTCCAGAATGCAGCGTAGAACTGGCGTTGAGCGCCAGTTCGCGTCATCTACTCTCGAATAAAGTATGGACTATTATATATTTCTGGAAAGCTCTGGATGTCTAATTTCCAACGCCATTGAAAGCACACCATTTGGAGTTCTGTAGCTCCAGAAAATCCATTTTGAGTGCAGGGAGGTCAGAATCCAATAGCATCAGCAGTCCTTTGTCAGCCTTTTATCATAGTTTTGCTCATGTCCTTCGATTTCAGCCAGAAATTACCTGAAATCACAGAAAAACACACAAACTCATAGTAAAGTCCAGAGATGTGAATTTAGCATAAAAACTAATGAAAACATCCCTAAAAGTAACTAGATCCTACTAAAAACTACTAAAAACTACTAAAAACAATGCCAAAAAGCGTATAAATTATCCGCTCATCACAACACCAAACTTAAATTGTTGCTTGTCCCCAAGCAACTGAAAATCAAATAGGATAAAAAGAAGAGAATATACTATAAATTCCAAAATATCAATGAAACTTAGCTCCAATCAGATGAGCGGGACTAGTAGCTTTTTGCCTCTTGAATAGTTTTGGCATCTCACTTTATCCTTTGAAGTTTAGAATGATTGGCATCTATAGGAACTTAGAATTTAGATAGTGTTATTGATTCTCCTAGTTCAGTATGTTGATTCTTGAATACAGTTACTTTTGAGTCTTGGCCGTGGCCCAAAGCACTCTGTTTTCCAGTATTACCACCGGATACATACATGCCACAGACACATAATTGGGTGAACCTTTTCAGATTGTGACTCAGCTTTTCTAGAGTCCCCAATTAGAGGTGTCCAGGGTTCTTAAGCACACTCTTTTTGCTTTGGATCACGACTTTAACCGCTCAGTCTCAAGCTTTTCACTTGACACCTTCACGCCATAAGCACATGGTTAGGGACAGCTTGGTTTAGCCGCTTAGGCCAGGATTTTATTCCTTTAAGCCCTCCTATCCACTGATGCTCAAAGCCTTGGATCCTTTTTTATTACCCTTGCCTTTTGGTTTTAAGGGCTATTGGCCTTTTCTGCTTGCTCTTTTTTTTTCACTGCTTTTTCTTGCTTCAAGAATCAATTTTATGATTTTTCAGATCATCAAATAACATTTCTCCTTTTTTTTCATCATTATTTCAAGAGCCAACAATTTTAACATTCATAAACAACAAGATCCAAAATATGCACTGTTCAAGCATTCATTCAGAAAACAAAAAGTATTGTCACCACATCAATATAATTAAACTAAATTCAAGGATAAATTTGAAACTCATGTACTTCTTGTTCTTTTGAATTAAAAACATTTTTCATTTAAAAGAGGTGACAAATTTATGGAATTATTCATAGCCTTAAGACATAGTTACTAAATACTAATGATCATGTAATGAAGACACAAACATAGATAAACATTTAACATAAAAAATGAAAAACAGAAAATTTAAGAACAAGGAATGAGTCCACCTTAGTGATGGTGGCGTTTTCTTCTTGAAGAACCAATGATGTCCTTGAGCTCTTCTATGTCTCTTCCTTGTCTTTGTTGCTCCTCCCTCATTGCTCTTTGATCTTCTCTAATTTCATGGAGAATGATGGAGTGCTCTTGATGTTCCACCCTTAATTGATTCATGTTGTAACTCAAATCTTCTAGAGAAGTGTTGAGTTGTTCCCAATAGTTGTTAGGAGGAAAGTGCATCCCTTGAGGTATCTCCGGGATTTCTTGGTGATGAGCTTCCTCATGCATCTCTTGGGCTCCATGAGTGGGCTCTCTTATTTGCTCCATCCTTTTTTTAGTGATGGGCTTGTCCTCCTCAATGGGGATGTCTCCCTCTATGAAAACTCCAGCTGAGTGACATAAATGGCAAATAAGATGAGGAAAAGCTAGCCTTGGCAAGGTAGAGGGCTTTTCGGCTATTTTGTAGAATTTAAGGGAGATACCTTCATGAACTTCTACTTCCTCTCTGATCATGATGCTATGAATCATGATGGCTCGATCCACAGTAACTTCAGATCGGTTGCTAGTGGGGATGATGGAGCGTTGGATGAACTCCAATCATCCTCTAGCTACAGGCTTAAGGTCCAGTCTTCTCAGTTGAACCAGTTTACCTTTTGAGTCAATCTTCCATTGATCTTCTTCCACACATATGTCCATAAGGACTTGGTCCAACCTTTGATTAAAGTTGATCCTTCTAGTGTAGGGGCGTGCATCTCCTTGCATCATGGGCAAGTTGAACGCTAACCTCACATTCTCCGGACTAAAGTCTAAGTATTTCCCCCAAACCATTGTAAGATAACTCTTTGGGTTCAGGTTTTTACTTTGATCATGGTTCCTAGTGATCCATGCATTGGCATAGAACTCTTGAACTATTAGGATTCCGACTTGTTGAATGGGATTGGTTAGAACTTCCCAACCTCTTCTTTGGATTTCATGTCGGATCTCCGGATACTCATTTTTCTTGAGTTTGAAAGGGACCTCAGGGATCACCTTCTTCTTGGCCACAACATCATAGAAGTGGTCTTGATGGGCTTTGGAGATGAATCTTTCCATCTCCCACGACTCGGAGGTGGAAGCTTTTGTCTTTCCTTTCCCTTTTCTAAAGGTTTCTCCGGTCTTAGGTGCCATCAATGGTAATGGAAAAACAAAAAGCTATGCTTTTACCACACCAAACTTAGAATATTTCTCGCCCTCGAGTAAGAGAAGAAAGAAAAGAAGAAGAAGAAGAGAAAATATGGAGGAGAGTGAGGGGGAGGTGTATTCGGCCAAGGTATAGAAGATAGGGTTATTTTGTGTAAAAATGAAGAAGGATGGAGGGGTTTATATAGTGAGGAGAGAGGGAGTAGGTTCGGCCATATTGGGTGGGTTTGGGTGGGAAAGTGATTTTGAATTTTGAAGGTAGGTGGGGTTTATGGGGAAGGGTGGAGGGATGTGAGTGGTGAAGGGGTAATAGGGAAGAGAGATTGAGGTGATCGGTGAAGGGTTTTGGAGAAAGGTGTTTATTGGAAAGAGAGGATGAATGTTGAGAAGAGGGGAGAATATGAGTGGAGGTAGGTGGGGATCCTGTGGGGTCCACGGATCCTGAGGTGATCCTGTGGGGTCCACAAATCCTAAGGTGTCAAGGATTTACATCCCTGCACCAATTAGGCGTGTAAAACTCCTTTGCATGCAATTCTGGCGTTTAAACGCCAAAGTGATGCTTGTTCTGGGCATTCAACGCCCATGTGCAGCATGTTTCTGGCGTTGAACGCCAGCTCCATGCTTGTTTCTGGCGTTCAGCACCAGCTCTTCTCAGGGTGTATTCCTGGTGTTTGAACGCCAGGATGTTGCTTGTTTCTGGCGTTCAATGCCAGATCCATGCTCTGTTCTGGCGTTGAACGCCAGCCAGATGCTCCTTACTGGCATTTAAACGCCAGTAAGTCCTTCCTTCAGGGTGTGATTTTTCTTCTGCTGTTTTTGATTTTGTTTTTAATTTTTGTATTTATTTTGTGACTCCACATGATCATGAACCTAATAAAACATAAAAATAAAAATAAAATTAGATAAATAAAAATTGGGTTGCCTCCCAACAAGCGCTTCTTTAATGTCAATAGCTTGACAGTGGGCTCTCACGGAGCCACACAGGTGATCAAGTCAATGTTGTAGACTCCCAACACCAAACTTAGAGTTTGGATGTGGGGATTCAACACCAAACTTAGAGTTTGGCTGAGGCCTCCCAATACCAAACTTAGAGTTTGATTGTGGGGGCTTTGTTTGACTCTGTACTAAGAGAAGCTTTTCATGCTTCCTCTCCATTGTTACAGAAGGATAGCCTTGGGCCTTAAACACAATGCAGTCCCCATTCAATTGAAGGACTAATTCTCCTCTATTAACATCTATCACAGCTCTTGTTATGGCTAGGAAAGGTCTTCCAAGGATGATGCATTCATCCTCCTCCCTCCTAGTGTCTAAGATTATGAAATCAGCAGGGATGTAAAGGCCTTCAACCTTTACTAACACTAATCCATAAGCTTGTCTTACTGACTTGTCTGCCAATTGTAATGAGAATAAGGCAAGTTGTACCTTAATGATCCCTAGCTTCTCCATTACAGAGAGTGGCATAAGATTTATACTTGACCCTAGGTCACACAGAGCTTTCTCAAAGGTCATGGTGCCTATGGTACAGGGTATTAAGAATTTGCCAGTATCTTGTCTCTTTTGAGGTAAAGTTTGCTGAACCCATGTATTTAGTTCACTAATGAGCAAGGGGGTTCACCTTCCCAAGTCTCATTACCAAACAGCTTGGCATTCAGCTTCATGATGGCTCCTAGATATTGAGCAATTTACTCTCCAGTTACATCTTCATCCTCTTCAAAGGAAGAATAGTCTTCAGAGCTCATGAATGGCAGAAGGAGGTTTAGTGGAATCTCTATGGTTTCTATATGAGCTTCAGATTCCTTTGGGTCCTTAATAGGGAACTCCTTCTTGCTTGAGAGACGTCCCATGAGGTCATCCTCAGTGGGGTTCACGTCCTCTCCGTCCTCCATGCATTCGGCCATATTGATTATATCAATAGCCTTGCACTCTCTTTTTGGATTCTTTCAGTATTGCTTGGGAGAGTACTAGGAGGTGTTTCAGTGATTTTCTTACTCAGCTGGCCCACTTGTGCCTCCAAATTTCTTATGGAGGACCTTGTTTCACTCATGAAACTTAAAGTGGCCTTGGACAGATCAGAGACTAAGTTTGCTAAATTAGAGGTATTTTGTTCAGAATTCTCTGTCTATTGCTGAGAAGATGATGGAAAAGGCTTGCTATTGCTGAGCCTGTTTCTTCCACCATTATTAAAGCCTTGTTGAGGCTTTTGTTGATCCTTCCACGAGAAATTTGGATGATTTCTCCATGATGAATTATAGGTGTTTCCATAAGGTTCACCCATGTAATTTACCTCTGCTATTGCAGGGTTATCAGGATCATAAGCTTCTTCTTCAGAAGATGCCTCTTTAGTACTGTTGGATGCATTTTGCCATCCATTCAGACTTTGGGAAATCATGTTGACTTGCTAAGTCAACACTTTGTTCTGAGCCAATATGGCATTCAGAGCATCAATTTCAAGAACTCCCTTCCTCTGAGGCGTCCCATTATTCACGAAATTTCTCTCAGAAGTATACATGAATTGATTATTTGTAACCATGTCAAAAAGTTCTTGAGCTTCTGCAGGCATTTTCTTTAGGTGAATGGATCCACCTGCAGAATGGTCCAGTGACATCTTGGAGAACTCAAACAGACCATAATAGAATATATCCAGAATGGTCCATTCTGAAAGCATGTCAGGAGGACACCTTTTGGTCATCTGATTGTATCTTTCCCAAGCTTCATAGAGGGATTCACCATCTTTTTGCTTGAAGGTCTGAACATCCACTCTAAGCTTGCTCAGCTTTTGAGGAGGAAAGAACTTAGCCAAGAAGGCTGTGACCAACTTATCCCAGGAGTCCAAGCTATCCTTAGGTTGTGAGTCCAACCATGTTCTAGCTCTGTCTCTTACAGCAAAAGGGAAAAGCATGAGCCTGTAGACTTCCGGATCTACTCCATTAGTCTTAACAGTCTCACAGATCTGCAGGAACTCAGTTAAAAACTGATAGGGATCTTCTGATGGAAGTCCATGGAATTTGCAGTTCTGTTGCATTAGAGCAACTAATTGAGGTTTCAGCTCAAAATTGTTTGCTCCAATGGTAGGGATTGAGATGCTTCTTCCATCAAACTTGGAAGTAGGTGTAGTATAATCACCAAGCATCCTTCTTGCATTATTGTTGTTAGGTTCGGCTGCCATCTCCTTTTCTTGTTTGAAAATTTCAGTAAGGTTGTCTCTGGATTGTTGTAATTTAGCTTCTCTTAGTTTCTTCTTCAGAGTCCTTTCAGGTTCTGGATCAGCTTCAACAAGAATGCCCTTTTTCCTTATTCCTGCTCATATGAAAGAGAAGAGAACAAGAAAAGAAAAGGAATCCTCTATGTTACAGTAAAGAGGTTCCTTATTGTTAGTAGAAGAAGAAAGGGAATAAGAGTGAAGAAGAATGGATAATCCAAACACAAGGGTGAGGATAGGAGCAGAGATATGAGATGAAGAGAAGTGTTAGTAGATGAATAAATAAATAGAAGGAGATGAGAAAGAGAAGAATTCGAAAATAAAATAAAATAAAATTAAAAATTAAAAATCCGAAAATTGAAATTGAAATCAAATTAAATTAAAATTAAAGCAATTAGTTAATTAAAAAAGAAATTTGAAAAGAGGGAAGGGATTTTCGAAAATTAGAGAGAGAGAGTTAGTTAAGTAGTTTTGAAAAAGATAAGAATCAAACAAAAAGTTAAGTGGTTAATTGAAAAAGATTTGAAAATTAAATTTTGAAAAGATAAGAAGTTAGAAAAGATTTTTGAAATTAAATTTTGAAAAAGATGTGATTGAAATTTATTTTGAAAAAGATTTGAAAAAGAAATTTAAAAAAGATTTGATTTTGAAAATTAAAGTTGATTAGTTGACTAACAAGAAACAAAAAGATTTGATTTTAAAATTTAAAGATTGGACCTTTCTTACTAGGCAAGTAACAAACTTTATATTTTTGAATCAATCACATTAATTGTTAGCATTAATTTCGAAAATGTAAAATAAAAGTAAGAAAAAGATTTTGAAAATTAATTTTGAAATTTTCGAAAATCATAGAAGAAAAATGAAAAAGATTTGATTTTTGAAAAAGGTTTGAAAAAGATAGGATTTTTAAATTGAAAATTTGATTTGACTCATAAGAAACAATCAAATTTCAAAATTTTTTGAAAAAATCAACTCAAATTTTCGAAAATTATGAGATAAAAAAAAAGGAAAGATATTTTTTTTATTTTTGAATTTTTAATGATGAGAGAGAAAAACATGAAAAAGACTCAAAACATAAAAGTTTTGGATTAAAACAAAAGATGCATGCGAGAACACTATGAATGTCAAGATGAACACCAAGAACACTTTGAATGTCATGATGAACATCAAGGACTTATTTTTGAAAATTTTTTAGAAAAGGAAATATGCAAGACACCAAACTTAGAAATTTTCAATGTTTAGACACTATGAATGCAAAAATGCATATGAAAAACAACAAAAGACACAAAATAAGAAAATATGAAGATCAAACAAGAAGACTTGTCAAGAACAACTTGAAGATCATGAAGGATGCAATGCATGAATTTTCGAAAAATGCAAGAAAGAGATAAACATGCAATTGACACCAAACTTAAAATTTGACTCCAGACTCAAACAAGAAACATCAAATTTTTTGTTTTTATGATTTTATTAAATATTTTTTTTGGGTATTTTTCGAAAATTAATTGGAAAAGGAAAATAAGGATTTCAAAATTTTTAATAGGAATTCCAGGAATCTTGCAATGTTAGTCTAAAACTCCAGTCCAGGAATTAGACATGGCTCACTAGCCAGCCAAGCTTTCAGTGAAAGCTCCGGTCCAAAACACTAGACATGGTCAATGGTCAGCCAAGCTTCAGCATGTAAATCAGACATACAACAGCTAAGTCATTAAATTAACTTGCCTCTATGCTGATGATTTGGAAGCCTCAGTCCAAAAGAATTTAAACATGGCTTTACAGCCAGCCAGGCTTCAACATTTTTCATGAAACACTAGGATTCATTCTTAAAAATTCTGAAGAACATAAAATAATTTATAAATTTATTTTTTTTTCAAAAATAAGAATAATAAAAACAAAAACTTAAAATTAAAATAAAGTTACCTAATCTGAGCAATAAGATGAACCGTCAGTTGTCCAAACTCGAACAATCCCCAGCAACGGCGCCAAAAACTTGATAGGCGAAATTGTTATTCAAATGTAAAATTTGTTGTTCGTTCTCTCCCTGGCAATGGCGCCAAAAACTTGGTGCACAATACCATGGTCCAAACATAACTTCACAACTTCGCACAACTAATCCAGCAAGTGCACTGGGTCATCCAAGTAATACCTTACGTGAGTAAGGGTCAATCCCACGGAGATTGTTGGTATGAAGCAAGCTATGGTCATCTTGTAAATCTCAGTTAGGCGGATAATAATTGGTTATGGAGTTTTCGAATAATAATAGTAAGTAAACAGAAAATAAGGATAAAAATACTTATGTAAATTCATTGGTGAAAATTTCAGATAAGTGTCTGGAGATGCTGTATGGCTCTAGAACGTTTGCTGTCCTACTGCTTTTATTCAATCCTTTCTTACTCCTTTCCATGGCAAGCTGTATGTAGAGCATCACCGTTGTCAATGGCTACATCCCATCCTCTCAGTGAAAATGGTCCAAATGCTCTGTCACAGCATGGCTAATCATCTGTCGGTTCTCAATCATGTCGGAATAGAATCCCTTGATTCTTTTGCGTTTGTCATCACGCCCAATAATCACGAGTTTGAAGCTTGTCACAGTCATTCAATCCCTGAATCCTACTCAGAATACCACAGACAAGGTTTACACTTTCCGGATTCTCATGAATGCCGCCATCAATCTAGCTTATACCACGAAGATTCTGATTAAGGAATCCAAGAGATATGCGCCCGGTCTAAGGTAGAACGGAAGTGGTTGTCAGTCACGCGTTCATAGGTGAGAATGATAATGAGTGTCACGGATCATTACATTTATCATGTTGAAGTGCAACGAATATCTTAGAATAGGAATAAGTTGAATTGAATAGAAAATAGTAGTAATTGCATTAAAACTCGAGGTACAGCAGAGCTCCACACCTTAATCTATGGAGTGTAGAAACTCTACCGTTGAGAATACATAAGTGATAATATGGTAGACATGGCCGAGTGGCTAGCCTCCCATGAAGGTCTAAGATAGCATAAAACTAATCAAAGATTATCCGAAGATGGTCAAAAATAGACCCCTAAATACAATAGTGAAAAGTTCTATATATACTAGACTAGCTACTAGGGTTTACAGAAATAAGTAATTGATGCAGAAATCCACTTCCGGGGCCCACTTGGTGTGTGCTTGGGCTGAGCTTGAATTTTACACGTGTAGAGGCTTCTTTTGGAGTTGAACGCCAAGTTGTAACGTATTTTCGGCGTTCAACTCTGGTTCGTGACGTGTTTCTGGCGTTTGACTCCAGAATGCAGCGTAGAACTGGCGTTGAGCGCCAGTTCGCGTCGTCTACTCTTGAATAAAGTATGGACAATTATATATTTCTGGAAAGCTCTGGATGTCTACTTTCCAACGCCATTGAGAGCGCGCCATTTGAAGTTCTGTAGCTCCAAAAAATCCATTTCGAGTGCAGGGAGGTCAGAATCCAACAGCATCAGCAATCCTTTGTCAGCCTTTTATCAGAGTTTTGCTCATGTCCTTCGATTTCAGCCAAAAATTACCTGAAATCACAGAAAAACACACAAACTCATAGTAAAGTCCGGAGATGTGAATTTAGCATAAAAACTAATGAAAACAACCCTAAAAGTAACTAGATCCTACTAAAAACTACTAAAAACAATGCCAAAAAGCATATAAATTATCCGCTCATCAGATGGCAAGTTGAGGGTGGAAGTTCCCTCTCTTGTCGTGATGTGGATGTGGAGAAGGTGGAAAGACACACTCCTTCGATGTGAAAAGGCACTCTCCTTCGTGTATCCTCTAGGAGAAGGTGGAAAGGCACACTCCTTCGATGTGGAAAGGCACTCTCCTTCGTTTATGATCCTCCTGGAGATGCGCAACCTAGAGACCAATGTCTGGTTTAGCTACCAGATGTGTCGGGTTCTGGAAAAATAACCGACACGTGAGCTCACGGCCAGTAGGATAGTCATTCATCATATGCATATGTGTGCTTTGTTTGCTATGCCTTAATTGGGAATGCCTAATTGATATATATCACTTGCTACTTGTATTATCTGTTCATTACTTGTGCTTGAACTTGTTTGGTTGTTTGCTCCTGTTGCATTATGGATGATGGAGGAATGGAGGAAATGGAGAAATGGTTTGGTGTTAGGTGTGGATTGAAATTGAGTAAGTTAGGTAGATTTAGAATACCTACCCCTGTTTATGGCTTCTGTTTAGTACTTAAGTTGGATAACTGAATATACGGAGTTCTAGGATTGCCTATGACATTCTCAGGACCTTATTTATTATACGCGTGGCACTTTTACCATGCTGAGAACCTCGGTTCTCATTCCATATTTGTTGTTGTTGTTTTTCAGATGCAGGTCGAGAGGCTCCTCGCTAGGCGTCTAGATCTTGTGAAGCAAAGTAATCCTTAGGTGTATTTTGGTTTTCTGTTGTATATATATATATATATGTATTTAGCTTACTCTCTAAGTAACTTGTGTATGCTGTTCCTCTTAGAGGTTGAGGGAGAGATAGGAGTTTACTTTGGTATTTTAGTGTACTTTGGGAATACTTATGTAGATATATATATATTCTCCGGCCAGCCTTAGCTTCCCAGGCTGAGTGAGGGGCTAGTTATGCTGTTTCCTTGGCTTTCCTTTATTCTTTTGCTTATCTTTATCATGTTCCTATTAGGTTTCTTAGCACGCAAGTAACTCTTTCCATTGAGCGTTGCGCTTTTCATTTTTATGATCTTGTTTCACCCATTTTTTTCAAGGCTCCTAGTCTATTATATTCTTTCTATTATTATATATATGTATTTTATTTTTAGAGGTCGTAGCGGTCGTAGCACCTTGCCACCTCTGTTTTACATCCTAGGTGTAAAGCTTTGTGTGGTAGGGTGTTACAATATACAAACTGGAGATATATTTAAAGCCCGGTTTGCAAATTGTCATTTTGATGAATCAAAATTTCCAACATTAGGAGGAGAGAATAAGCTTCCTAAAAAGGAACTTAATTGGAATGCATAATCGTTGTTGCATTTAGATCCTCGATCAGGGCTATGTGAACTAGAAGTTCAAAAGATTATACATTTGCAAAGGATAGCAAATGAATTACCTAATGCATTTTCTGATACAAAGAGGATAATTAAATCCTATATACCGGCTGAAAATGCTCCGATTCGAGTTGAAGTCCCAGTCGAATAAATTGCCACCGAAGCAAATTCACGCCAGAAGCGTGGCAGGCCTGTCTGTTCTAAAGACAAAAATATTCGGAAAAAAAGAGGTAAATACTATTCTTGTTAAAAAAACATAGTAAAGACACCTGCAATTGTCCAAAATTCTGATATAATTTTAACTCCAGAAGACGTTCAAGTACCTGAAATTTGTGAAAATGACGAGATCTCGATAAATTATGGTTTTACAAGAGAGAAATGGAACCAAAATAAGACAATTGTCAATAAAATATTTGCATATAATGTGGCATTAAATATCATGCATAAAAGTAAGGATCTTGAGCCAAGATCAGTCGAAGAATGTCGACAAAGAAATGATTGGCCAAAATGGGAAGAAGCCATGAAGGCTAAGTTAGACTCACTTACAAAATGTAAAGTCTTTGGACCTGTAGTCCGTACACCAGAAGATGTAAAATCTGTTGGATACCGATGGCTATTTGTGAGAAAACGAAATGAGAAAAATGAAGTCGTACGCTACAAAGCTCGACTTGTGGCACAAGGTTTTTCACAAAGGCCCCGTATAGATTATGAAGAAACATATTCCCCTGTAGTGGATGCGATAACATTGCGTTATTTGGTCAGTTTATCCGCGTATCATAAATTACATTTGCATTTAATGGATGTGGTAACAGCCTACTTATACGGCTCATTAGTTCGTGATATCTATATGAAAGTCCCTGAAGGACTAAAGATATCTAAATCATCCAATGAATATTCACAAGGGTTATACTCAATCAAATTGCAAAGATCTTTATATGGTCTGAAGTAATCTGGATGAATGTGGTATAATCGTCTTACTGAGTATCTGGCTAAAAACGGATTTAAGAATGATGATATCTACCCATGTGTTTTCATAAAGAAATCTACATCTGGATTCATTATAATTGTTGTGTACGTTGATGATTTAAATATCATTGGAACTCCTGAAGAGATTTTAACAATTATAAAAACTCTAAAAGAAGAGTTTGAGATGAAAGATCTTGAAGAGATTTTATATGGATAAGTCACATCCATTAAGTACCCCAATGATCGTAAGATCTCTAGATGTGGAAAAGGATCAATTCCGTCCTGAGGAAGAAAATGAAGATATCCTTGGTCCTGAAGTACCACATCTTAGTGCCATTGGAGTGCTAATGTATCTTGCGAATAATACACGACCCGATATATCATTTGCTGTGAATTTACTAGCAAAATATAAGTTCCTCTCCAACCAGAAGACATTGGAATGAAATCAAACAAATCTTTCGATATCTTCATGGAACAGTTGATATGGGACTATTTTACCCAAATGGATCTAAGTCACAATTAGTTGACTATGCTGACGCTGGATACTTGTCTGATCCATACAAAGGGAGATCTCAAACAGGATATCTGTTCACATATGGTGGTACAGCTATATCATGGAAGTCCACGAAATAGACGATAGCAGCAACCTCCTTTAATCATGCTGAAATACTAGCGATTCATGAAGCAAGTCGCGAGTGTTTTTGGCTCAGGAGTTTGATCCAATATATTCTGTCATCATGTGGACTGATTGATCAAAAAATAGCTCCAACTGTCTTGTTTGAAGATAATACAGCATGCATTGCACAACTTAAAGGTGGATACATCAAAGATTCGCTCAAGTGATAATCTGGCAGATTTATTTACAAAGTCACTCCCAAAATTCTCCTTTGAAAGATTGGTACATCAGATTGGGATGCGCCGATTTTGAGATATTAAATGATGTCGACAAGAGGGGGAGATTGTACTCTTTTTTCTTTCGTCAGGTTTTTTCCATTGGGTTTTTTTTATAAGATTTTTAACGAGGCAGTTCCATCACTAAGGATATTGTACTCTTTTTTCTCCACTAAAATTTTTCCCATTAGGTTTTCTTTAGTAAGGTTTTAACGAGGCATAATCCTGAATGGTCATCTAAGGGAGAGTGTTGTGATAAGGTGATGATCTGGATGCCCATTTATTATGGACAGTTTACATTCTTTAAAGTGAATGACATTAAAGAGGTATTGAAAAAATAAGCATGTTACCTCTATAAATAGTAGAATGTAGTTTCACATTTATACACACCATCAATAACAAATATTTCTCTCTCTCTTTATACTGTTAATATCTCTCTATTTACGTTACTATATATATGTTAATAAATATATGAATCATTTTTATTGATTTAATTATATTAATATTAGAATCTTTTATTTATACATTTTTATTTTATATTTAGTATATCTTTTATTCTTTTATTTATTTTACAACAAATATAAAATTTATCCATTTATTGATGTGGCAAAGTTTTGGGGGATGATTATTAATTGATTTTTATTATTTTGTTTATAAGAGTATTACATATATGCGAAAAGCATTAAATAATTTTTCGACAATACAAATATACAATGCTTTTGATGTGTCACTCGAGGCTTGCTTTGATCTTGCCATTTGTTTCGATAATGACATATCCATTAATTGTTGACGGCTGAAGTTGATGAAACCAAGGAAAATATCCC
Organism: Arachis hypogaea; assembly: GCF_003086295.3. Taxonomy (NCBI): domain Eukaryota; kingdom Viridiplantae; phylum Streptophyta; class Magnoliopsida; order Fabales; family Fabaceae; genus Arachis; species Arachis hypogaea. Next base: position 23,345,643 of record NC_092054.1, read on the forward strand.
CATCCAAAATTGCATGATTCGCCACAAGTCCTCCCTCAATATTATTAGCTGATAATGAAGTTTTCTAAAACTTGTGTACATATAAAAGTGAAGGTGGAAATAGAAAAAAAAATTGTTATTTTTGTATAAATTAATTATGAGGAGTGTTAGGGCCAGCAATTTTTGTGGTTTGTAACCATTAATTGGTCATCAATAGTGTTTTTAATAGTGTGAGATTAAATTCAATGGTATAGAATCATTCAATTTTCTCTTGATGGTTAAATGCTGGCCAACTTTTTAAAAAATTGCTGCCCCCTAAACTTTTTCATTAATTATTATATAATAATTTAATTAAATTATTAAATTATTTAATAATTTTTTATTATTAATTTTATATGAAAATAACTTGAGGTGGATTTTCATTATAATTAATTAAAACTAGAAAAACAATGTGTATTTTTTTTCATATATTTTTAGTATGAAAATGATTTTTTATTTTTTTTATTTTTATTAATTATTTCTAATATAAAATTACAATATAAACAAAAACAATCATATTTTTTTGTAGTTTTTTTTGTATGAATCCCGCTAGGAAGCCAATGGAATATTTATACAATGTGTACAATGGGTTATGAGTTAAAAAATAAACATCACTCATACTATTCAGTGACGGAACTTGAAACAAAATTTTGGGGTGGAGATAGAAAATAATTGTCAAAATATTTTTGATATGTACCCCCATTTAAGATAAGCTCGTCTAATCTCATCTCTCTGGTTTGGGTGATATTGCCAAATTTAAAGCCGTTTTTCAATATCTCGTTCCAAAAAATTAAGGTTAAAGTGAACTTTTGAAGGTTATATCTCACTTTCTTCGTGATTCATTAAAGTAGAAGAACTATCTACAGGTGTTGATATTGTAAAAGTTATATGTTCTCCTTCTTAAATATTAGCCTTCCTCTTAAAAAATGTATCAATTCTTTGATTTTTCATTATTATTTTATATAAAAATTTGAATATATATCTTGTAAAATATATAAAGAAGAAGTTAGAAGGACAAATATTAAAATTTATAATATTTATTAATTTTTTATCAATTTATACAAATACAATAATATTAATACTTATTGAATATTCTATTATTTTTTATCATATAAAAAATTAAATTAAATAAATATTAAAATATAAAATAATATTAAATTAAATAAATAAAAAATATCCAATTTTTTATATTTGAACTTAAAGATAGAGAGAGTGTTGTTTATTGAACTTATTAGATATTTTAACTCATAGTAAAGTATTTAAGTCAATTGAACTATTTTTTATCTTTTGAAAAAATACTACTAAATTTTTTATAAAAAGTTTGGGATCATGGCCCCCCTTGTCTGAACTAAGCTCCGCCACGGACTGAATTGGACATCCCTAAACTTCCATTGTACACATTGTACAGATATTCCATTGGCTCCCTATACTTCCTCTTTTTTGATATTCCATTGGCTCCTTATACTTCTTCTTTTTTGTATATATCTTTTATAGTATAAGAAATAAATCTTTTATTTTCTTTAATTTTTATTAAATATTTTAATATCATTAAAAAACATATAAAAAAATAATATCTATATTATTTAGGATTTAATTTTGATGCACGATATAAAATAATTTTATAAATATATTTAATTATATAATATGAAAGCAACAAAAATAACAAATTTTTTATTGCGTAATTATTTAAAATACTGAATATAATTAGACAAAATTTATAAAACGTTTCTTGAGTAACTTACAAATTTTATCTTCAAAATATTCGATTTTGAGTAGTTTCCACACTAACATAGTAACATGCACAGACACCATTGCCATAAAACCATGTATAAATATGGAAAGAAGGGCAAAAGGCTCATTGTCGGAGTGTAAAAGACTGCTGATACCTTTCTTGAGTTCTATTCTAACTCAACATGGTGAGCGAGCGTTTCTCTTCAACAGGTTTCAATCTCAACGGAATCCTTGACGGTTATGGTTCAATACAAGAAGAGCATGTTGAGTTTCGAGTGGAAGACACCACCAACACCTCAACAATAACGGAATTTCTTGGAGACATGAATAACAATAATCCAATCTCTTATAATGAGAAAAACGAGCCCCAGCAACATGATGATTTCAAGTTTGATAACTTGGTGCTAGAAGAGTTCAGCTTTTACCCTGATCCACATCAAAAGACACAACCATTATTATTGCCACAAAAGAATAATAATAATCAATCGTTAGTCAGAAAAACAAGTTCGGTTGAACCACCACGGTCGCCACCTCCGCCTCCTTCATGGGAGCTCCTCTGCAGTTACGGAAGCAGGATCCAGAGGTTAGGACGGAGAAACTTAAGCGGCGCCAGCGAAGAAGCGAAAACTAGCACTAGCATTAGTCCCCAGAAGTTATCAACAGAGGAAATAGTAAGATTGGCAGGAGCAAGGTATGTGCAATACTCTTCACAATGGCAAGATAATTGGTTCATGCCAATGCATCCTTATGCTCAAATTGGTTTCATGATTTTGTCTGAAGAAGAAAATAGGGACATTGACCTTGCCCAATTTCTCCTAGCTTCAGCTGATAAGATTGGGTGCCAACAATTCGAGCGTGCAAATTCATTGCTCCTTCAATGCCAATGGAATTCATCAAATCTTGGGAACACAGTTCAGAGACTCGTCTTTCATTTCTCTTGCGCACTAAAAGAAAGGCTGAATAGAGAGATAGGAGGGATGGTGTTAGAGAGGAATTCGCAGAGGGAACTGGTTGAAGCAATGCAAATGGATCATAACTCGGCGATTGCATGCCATCAAAAGCTTCCTTTTAATCAAGTGATGCAATTTGTTGGTGTGCAAGCTTTGGTTGAGCATGTTGCATCAAAAACCAAAATCCATTTGATAGATCTTGGGCTTGGATATGGGCTGATGGCGACAGTTCTTATGCAAGCTCTGGCAGAGCGAAGCGAAAAGCCGGTCGAGCTTGTGAAGATAACTGCCGTTGGATGTGGAAGCAAGAGGGTGCTAGATGAGGCAGGGAGGAGGTTGGTGAGTTTTGCCAAGTCCTTGAAGTTTCGCATTTTGTTTAAGACAGTTTTTGTTGAAGACATTACAGAATTAAGGGAAGATCATTTTGAGATTGAAAATGATGAAGCTGTGGCCGTGTACTCTCCCAATACCCTGAGGATTTTGGTGCCAAGTCCTGATTCCTTGGACAACTTGATGAGGGTGTTAAGGAAGATTAAACCGGCTATTATGGTTGTTGTTGAGATTGAAGCAAACCACAACTCCCCTTTATTTGTGAATCGATTCATTGAGTCCTTGTTTTTCTTTTCAGCATATTTTGATTGCATTGAAACGTGTCTAAATCAGGAGAATGAGTGCAGGATGAGATTAGAAGCAATATTATCTGAAGCAATACGAAACATTGTTGCATTGGATGACAAAGAGAGAGCAGCTAGGAATGTGAAGATACATGTTTGGAGAAGGTTTTTTGCGAGATTTAGAATGTTTGAAACTGAATTTAGTGAGTCATCGGTATACCAAGGTAATTTGGTTATTAAAAAGCTTGGTTTGAGTAACATTTGCACGTTAGATAAGAATGGAAAGAGTCTTATCATTGGATGGAAGGGGACCCCAATTCACTCCATCTCAGCATGGAAGTTTCTTTGAAGGTCATCGTACAAAAGTTAATATGATTGCTAAAGAGTATTTACAAATTTCATATATTAATTGATTAATTATTAATTATTGTGAACGGTGTGGTAGTTACCAACCGTTTGGTTTGTATCCAATTGTTCAAATAAGAGCAAAAAGTCAAGAACTGTTGCTCCAGGAAATCACTTTGTAATTGAATTTGAAAAAATTCTTTGTTTGCCAATAACATGTCTCTTAAAAATTTAAAGCATGCTTTGTTTCCTATGTGCAACTATAAATATTTTTACAAAATGTTTTAGAAAGAAGTGTGCTTTTTAAATATGGGTTTATCTATTATGTCTTAGGATATATGTTAAGATTATAAAATAAAAAAGTTTTTATTGAAAATATAAAAAATTTATCTTGTGAGTCTAAGATTTTAAAAATATTTGGTAATAAAAAAATATTAACCAAAAACCGTCAAAATTTATTATTTTTGGCTTTATTTAATGATTTTTTAATAAATTAAATGTTAAATAAGACAAATTTTGCCTGATTATTTTTTGTTTCTCTAACATTACCGATTAGATTTCTTCGTGGCAGAGATTATAGAATGTTTTGTTATTATTGCTAATTAAAAATTGGTAAAAACTCATATGCAATTGTCTTCATATATATGAAGTTAGATAATTGACAAACGTTAGATAATAATTTAGTCAAATATATCAAATCATTTAATAAATCTCAATTAATAACTTCACATAAAAATAACTACATTTAAATTTTTATCATAAAAAAATTATAAAGGTTTCATTGTATATTTTGAAAAGTATTTCATCAATCTAAATATATACCTAATAGGAACTAAGTATAGGAATGACGATTTAAATGTACATTAAAATTATAAAATCACAACAAATATAAGTATTTTGTCATCTTCCATTCATTATTTTCTTTGCAATTTTAAAGAGATATTACTTGAATATGACTCATGATCAAAACACAACATTTAAGATCATGAATAAAGAATTTGTCAAATTAAATCGCTTTGATGCATAAAACGAATTTCAACCATTAAAAGGACAAAATGATGATGTTTTGTTTTTTTAATTCACAACTTTGCATATGTGTTTGATACAAAAATTATACTTACTCTTGCGTGGATAGCCTTGTTGATGGCGTATAGCTCATTCGATCGAGGAATAAGTTCGTTTTTACTTAGAATGGAAGAGGTATACGTTAACTTCAAAAGAATAAAATGTTATTGAGTATTTGTAAAAATCCTTTAATACTCAAATAAGTATGAGTACAAGAGAGTCAAGATATATTTAGAATAAATAGCGTACTTTATTATTTATTAAGATTAGCCCTTTTATAAACTTTGTATGCTGCGCACGTTGTTATTTCGTTTATGATTTTGACCTGATTTTTTGGTGGTTGCTCAATATTATCTTTACTTGATTTATTACTAACAGAATTAGTCACAATTTGAAATTAGTTTACCAATTTATGGGGTGGTACTTATATTCAATCTATACCTAACAAGTCAACACTAATTGTCGATGGTGGCAAAAATGCCACAAAGGAAAAGAAGGAAAGTATGTTTACAGAAGAAGCACGATACTTTTGTACGCCGATACCAATTTTTAAATATTTTATTGAACCCATTTTATAATCTTTACATATTAGTTCAATTATCAATGGGATTTAAAAATCTTTAAAAAAGTATACAATGAACAACAAAAAATAAGTAAATTTATTATATTAAGATATTTTAAATTTTTGGTTGATATTATGCATAAGAATTAAATTTATGAATTATAAATTTTGCAAGTTGACTATAATCTGTAGATAGTGATTCGTGAATCATCAAGTTTGAACAATTATTTTTATTTTAAAATTATTATCAAAAAAACTTTTATATTTTAGTGAGAACTTCACCGTTAAAAATTATTAAGATATATACGTATAGATAAGCATATTATCGGAAGCAATACGAAATACCACATTAGATGACAAGGAGGGGTAGTTAGGAATGTAAAAGTTTAGATAAGGTTTCTCAGGAGAAGGTTGAAAACTGAATTTAGAGAACTATCGTAATACCAAGGTAACTTGACAAAAGATTAGATAGTTTAACAATGTTTGAACTATTAAATGGTCTCAATAATTAAATATATTTTCTAAAATTTTTAATAATTATCAAATAATTTTTATTTAATTTTATTTATTAAATAATTTTTTATATATTATTTAATTTTAAAATTTACTCTTTATTTTATAAATTATTATTTTTATTATTCATTATTTTTGTTTTCATAACTGTATTATTATCAATTAGAAAAACAATAAAATAAATCTTTTATTAATGGTAGCCTCCATAAATAATTTTTTAACAATATGAATCAATAAGGTTTTATGTAATTTGTTGTTTTGATCCGTTATATGCGATACAAAAATTGTGTTTGTATAATTCAATTGATTTATTTTAACACCAATCAATTAGTAAATAACAATTGATATCAAATAACTATATTGAAAATTCATATTAATTGATTTAATAGATAAATAAATCAATTTTTGTGAATACCAGTGGATTGGATATGTGGTTAAGAATGAAAATATGAGTTTTGTTGGGTATCCAATCGATTGAATGTATATAAAAATTGGTTGGAATAAGCACAAAAGTATATATTGAGCGTTTTTCTACTTCCAGTTTTTGAAAAAAAAAACTCCAAATTAAATCAATTAAGTGTTGTATTTGCAAAACATTTCAGACTAAATCATAATAATATAATTCAAACAATATTATTAACACCAACTCACTTTTTCAGATGTAGAGCTTGATACCAAAATTCATTTGCATTAGTACTTTCTTTGTCAATCTACTCACTCACTAGGTTGCTTGATACAATTGAAAATTTGAAACACTTCCATTATTTGAATATTTCAACCATTAATAGATTTTATATGGCTTTTGTACGATTTGTAAAATATTATTGCTTTCAAATTGGGGGAGGTGTGAAGAAATTTTCAAACAGCACAGCGGAGAAAAATATTCCACCAAGTGTAGTCAATGAGATCCACGCTAGTTTGGACGAGAGTGGTAAGCAGCATGTTGGCATATGTCTAATGAGGGGTGATACAGTGCAAGATTCAGATTCAGAGGATGAAAATACAGTGGTGCAGGAAACTAAGTTGGATGATGAAGGGGCTGTAAGGAATTTAGAAGATTCAGAGGACTCAAAGAGGATGCAGATGGTGAAACTAATCAAGATGAACACGGAGGAAGTTGGGATAAAGATATGGCTGAAAATAGGGCTGCTTGGGATCCAGCTGTCTAATCAGGAGCTATTTTATCTGACGAGGATGAGGGCATTATGGCTATTCTCCAAGCTCATAATGAAGTATTGGCACAAAAAAGAAGGCAAGAAAAACAGAAAGAGAAACCAAGAAGGTGCCGCCCCAAAAACCGAAATAAGGTGTGTAATAGAATTTTTAAATGATTTTAGTTCGTGAAATATGAGGGGTTTAGCCGTTTAGGGGGTGTTGGAAAGTGGAAAATGGTAAAAAATTTAAGCACAAAAATAATGTGAATATGTTAGGATTGATAGAGACAAAGAAGGAGGTGATTTCTAAGTTTGATGTAGTGCAATTTTGGGGTAATGATGCGGTGAGTTTGGAATTTGTGGGATCGGAAGGTGTTTTTGGAGGTTTATTAATAATGTGGGATGTTATGATGTTTAGGTTGAGTAATTGTTACAAAGGGGAGAGATGGTTGTGTATAGAAGGGGAATTGACCAACAATAATTTTTATTTGTGCTGGTTGCTTGGTGTATGGTGCGCATACAAGGGAAGAGAAGCTTGTTGTATGAGAAGAGTTGAGTTTTTAATCGGAAATATGTCAGGTTTCTCTTTACTTCATGGGTGTCTTCAATGAGGTTGTGCAGTTGGAAGAAAGAAAAGGCGCTAGTGTATTAACAGCATTATCGAACTGGTGGATATAGAGCTGAATGACCGTAAGTTTACGTGGTTCAGGGGGTCAATCGTGCAATCAAATTAATAAAATATTGGTGAGTTTGGTTTCATTATCATCATTTGGAGTACTTTGTTGAAAAGGAATAACAGAATTTTCAGGAATCAATAATCAGGTGTTGCAGGAGTAGTTAACAGGTCGATTAAGAGTTACAAAGAATAGAGTGATATTTGATCTTTTTGGTTGTTGATGACTTTTGTCAAAGATGATTAGAAATTAATTTATTTTATCTATTTAGTACTTTTCTGTTGAGACGTTGATGCTCTACCTTATTGTGTTGAGCTTTTTTTTTTCAAAAAAAAAGTTTATGTGAATTCGATTGACTTACTCGGTCTGGATATCATTATTGGTGTCCCTTTGATAGAGATGGCACCACATTTTGACAAATTAAGGCTTAAGCTTGCTATCTTTTATTGTCAACAGAAACATAGGATCAAGAATTAGCGACTTATTAGAGGTTGTATTGTTAACTCGCATAACATTGTTGATGCAACACATTATGATAGGTAAAAAATTTCTTGAAAATTAGTGTACGTTTAAATTGAAGTTTGTAAATGAGAATTTGCATAATATTAGTTTTTTAAATTTGATTTTGATTAAAAATAAGTTGGTGTTAATAATACTATTTGTGTTAGAAATAAGAGACTAAACTGGAGAAAGAATTTGTATATTATTGAGTGTATTCAAGTTGTCTAAAATGATACAATATAAAAGGGCATTTATAGGTGCTAAGAGAATCAAAATAATAAAGACCTAATATCTTATAATAAATATTCAGATATGCTAAATAATGCTAATTGATCCTAATTGATCGTAACATCCTCCCTCAAACTCAAGTGACAACTTGAGTTTGAAACTTATTGAAAATAACGAAATAAAAAAAAATGCATAAACTGATAGAACGGGTGCAGACGGAACTGCTGGAAAGAAGCACAGATGGAACTGCCGCTGTCTGAAAGAAGCGCAGACAGAACTGCTGCTTGTCTGAAGGAAGCGCAGACGGAACTGCCACTTGTCTGAAGGAAGCGCAGACGGAACTGCCACTTGTCTGAAGGAAGCGCAGACGGAATTTCCGGAAGGAAGCGCAGATAAAACTGTCGCTGTCTGAAGGAAGCGTAGACGAAACTGCCGCTGTCTGAAGGAATTACAGACGGAACTGCCGCTATCTGAAGGAAGCGCAGACGAAACTGTCAGAAGGAAGCACAGAAGGAACTGTCGCTGTCTGAAGGAAGCGCAAACGGAACTGCTGCTGTCTGAAGGAAGCACAGACGGAACTGCCAAAAGGAAGCGCAGACGGAACTACCACAAGAAAACGCAGACGAAACTACCATAAAGAAAACGCAAATGGAACTGCCACAAAGAAACGAATATGAAACTGCCACAAAGAAACGTAGACGGAACTGACAGAAGAGTGGCCAACTGCCAAAAAACTGCTGAAAAGATGGCAAAGTATAAAGAGATGGTAAACTATCGGAACGTGACGAAAAATATATAGTTTCTCCATGAGAATAAGTAAGTAGTGGATTAATGATATAATTGGTGAGATGAGAAAGCATCAAAGCATGGACAAAAGAGAAGGAAAAAATGGCACGAAAGAAAAGTATAAAAAATACGGTGATTTCACCAAAAGAAAAACAACCTATCCTCTTCGAAAAGGATACCATGATTCTGATACCATGTTAAAAATAAGAGACTAAACTGGAGAAAGAATTTGTGTATTATTGAGCGTATTTAAAGTGTCTAGAATGGTACAATATAAAAAGATATCTATAGATACTAAATAATAAATATTTAGATATGCAAAATAATGCTAATTGATCGTAATTGATCGTAACCATTTGAATTATATTATCAATGATTTAGCCCGGAGGTTTTTTGTTTCAAAAATTAAAAATAAAAACATGGAGATTAAATGAACAGTATATTTTTCCATGCACACTCCAATTAATTGTTATATACATTCAATCGATTAGATACGCAATAAAACTCATATTTTCATTCCAGTCGATTAGTATTCACAAAAAAAAATTAATTATCTATTAAATCAATTAATGTTTCAATCGAGTTATTTGACATCAATTGTTACTTATTAATTAATTGGTGTCAAAATAAATCGATTGAATTAACAACAAATATGATTTTTCTATGTTTACACATCTAACCGATCAAAATAACAAATTGCATAAAACTTCATTGGTTTACATTGTTAAAAAATTATTTATGGAAATTACCAATAATAAAAGATATATTTTGTTGTTATTTCTAATTGTTAATAATACACTTATAAAAACATAAACGATGAATAAATAATGAAATAATAATTTATAAAATAAAGAGTAGATTTTATAATTAAATACTATATAAAAGGCCCATTAATAAATAAAATCAAATAAAGACTATTTACTTATTATTAAAAATTTAAAAAAATATATTTTATTATTAAAACCGTTTAATAATCTAAATGTTGTTGGATTATTCAATTTTTTGCCAGATAATTTAGTTACTAATAAAAATAAAAATATTTATTAATAAAAAATTAACCAAAAATAAAAAAATTTATTTATTATTTAATAATTAATAAATACTAAAAAAAAATTAGATCGACCAACATTTTCACATTAAAAAGGAATGGAAAGTGTCTTATCATTGGATGGAAGATTCCTATATAAATAATAATTATTTACTTAAAATATTTTTTCTGCTCCCTCCCTATTTATTTGTAAGGGCAGATTTCCGTCCTACGAGAATTTTGCGGTTTTCGTTAACCTCTCCATTATTGCAAGTAATTTTCGCAAGTACGAATTTGTCATCCTTAGACATCAATAATATGTAAATCAACCATGTACATATTAAAATTAATTATTAATATAAAATATATATAAAAAATAAATTAAATAATACATATTTATATACAAATATACGATAACTGATTTTAATAACTAATTTTAATATATAAATAATATTTTTGTATGTAAATATATAAAATTATGAACAATAATATATGACTAATAAAATTTATTATTTTTTTATTAACATTTGATCAACATTCTAAATAATAAATATTAAATTTTAAATTTTAAATTTTAAATTTTAATAATATAAAAATAAAGTGTTAATTAAATATCAATTAGTATTGATAATTTTTTTCTAAAATTATTCTAAAATCAATAAGCACATATAATCGTAGTTATTTATTTATCACAATTAAATTAAGAGTTGAAAAAATTAATAAACATTTTCCTAATATTAGTAATAGAAGATTAATTGATTTGAAACGTTTTTTATTTGAATGAAACATATTATGAATTTTTTTTGGTGACTAAACATATTATGAATTGAAAGAAGTATAGTTTTTTTGGCCTTAACTATTTTGTCAGCTGCCTCATATATGTACACCAACTTTGGTCGGCTGATCGAACTAACATCCTAAGTAATCCTATCCCACATATAATTCTGGAGGTGTTACGATGATTTTAATTTGTTTGGTTCTTTTCATCTGTCGTTTTAATAAGAGGAAATATTTTTTCCTCCCAAAGCCTGCAACTGATGAAACCAAAGAAAATATTATTACCATACCAGTTATTGCATAATTCTTCAATTTTTACACCGCGACGATGAGGTTACATTACATGCTTTCAAATAATAATATTGTTTACACACTAATTAAATGATTTTTATTTGAAATATATATAAAATTTAAAGTTGAAAATATTAAGAGTATTGAGATGCCACATGACAAGGCACGTGTAGCAAGTTAGAATTTGTTAGAATAATCTGTTACAAGTACATTGAGTTAGTTGCATATAATTAGAAATAGTTCGAATTCACTCACTATAAGTACCCATACATTATAATAAACTAGGCAAAGGATTGAACAGTCCATAATGTTTGGATTATTAAATTATTTTAATAATAAAATATATTTTTTAAGTTTTTAATAATTGTTAAATAATTTTTATTTAATTTTAATTATAAATTAATTCTTTATATATTATTTAATTATAAAATCTATTCTCTATTTTATAAATTATTATTTTATTATTCATCTATTATTTTTATTAACAATTAGAAACAAAAATAACAATGAAACAGATCTTCCATTAATCGTGACCTCCATAAATATTTTGGTATTGCGAATTAATAAGTTTTTTATCCATTGATCTGTTACATCCATAAAAGTTAGAAAAACCGTATTTGTTGGTAATTCAATCGATTGGAAGTATAACCAATTGAGTGAATTTTGCATGACAATGAGTTTTTCCAAAATTCAATCGATTAGAAGTAACATAATCAATTGAATTTCGCACGGTAATATGGGTTTTTTTCAAAATTCAATCGATTGGAAGTGATACACAATCGATTGAATTGCGCTATACAAAATGAGTTTTTGCTTATCATTCGATTGAATTTCGCACTGCAGTATGAGTTTTTTCAAAATTCAATCGATTGAAAGTGTTATACAATCGTTTGAATTTTACACTACTCTATATATTACGCTATTATGATTTGCTCCAATACTTTTGCCTTAAAAACAAAATATCATCAAATAAACCAAGCTTTAAAAAAGGTTTTGTTAGTCTTACTAGTGAATTAATAACACGTTCACGATGAAAAGTTTTGTCATCATTAAAATGGTTGTCCAAGTGATAGATTGTGTGATCGTCAACGAAAATTACATTAGATACCAGTGGTCATCCTCTTGAGTGGGAACATATATCTAAACCATAAAATTTTAGCGTGAGTGTTATATATGTTGATATAGCGTAGTGTAACACTTCCAATTGATTGAATTTTGAAAAAACTTATTGCCGTGTGAAATTCAATCGATTGATAAGAAAAAAAAAATCATATTGTATAGCGTAATTCAATCGATTGTGTAACACTTCCAATCGATTGAATTTTGAAAAAAACACATATTGTCGTGCGAAATTCAATCGATTGTGTTACTTCCAATCGATTGAATTTTGGAAAAACCCATATTGTCGTGTGAAATTCACTCAATTGGTTGTACTTCCAATCGATTGAATTACCAACAAATATGACTCTCCTAGCTTCTATGGATGTAAAGGATCAAGGGATAAAAAACTCATTGATTTGCATTGTCAAAATATTTATGGAGGTCACAATTAATGGAAGATCAATTTCATTGTTGTTTTTGTTTCTAATTGTTAATAAACATGATAGATGAATAATAAAATAATAATTTATAAAATAGAGGGTAGATTTTATAATTAAATATTATTTAAAGGATTAATTTATAACTAAAATTAAATAAGGACTATTTGGCAATTATTAAAAAAATTTAAAAAACATGTTTTGTTACTAGGACCATTTAATAGTCCAAACGTTGTGGGACTGTCGAATTCTTTGCCAACAAACTAGTTAGTTCATTGAATACAATTTATTTTTTAGAAATATATCTCTCTCTTCCCATTTTTGTTTTTCATCTTCAAGAGTCTGATACCTTTAGATGATATCAAAGCTCAACGATCCATGGAGGACACTGCGCTAACACCAAAAGCTCCAATGAGCTTCCTCTGTCAGAATCAATCTCTCTCTCTCTCTCTCTCTCTCTCTCTCTCTCTCTCTCTCTCTCTCTCTCTCTCTCTCTCTCTTCTCATTCTTGTTCTTCATCTTCAAGGGTCTGATACCTTTACATGGTATCAAAGCTCAACAATCTATGGAGGACACTTTGCCAACACCAAAAGCTCCAATGAGCTTCCTCAATCAGAACACGTTCACTGCATTTCAATCATTAAACTCAATGAGAACAACTACAAAGCATGGAAGAAACAAGCACTAGCGTGCATAAAGATGAACAAGCTTCAAAGTCATCTTGATCCAAGAAAGGTACCTGCTAGGTTTAGTTCAGAATCAGATAGACATAAAGAAATTAAAGCTCAAAGTTACTCAGACTGGGAAGTATAATATTAGTGCTTGTGGCTTGGTTAACGGCGTCAATGGAGTCTAATTTTGTCATTTGTGTAATTGAGTACAATTACGTATACCAGATCTAGAATGTGTTGAGTGAATACTTTGAATCTAGAGTCAAATTCAGGATTAAGCAGCTTAAGACTCGGTTAAAGATATTTAAGAAGCATGGTTCTGCAGTAATGAAAAACGTGGCGAAGATCAATCAAGTTGCTGACGCACTTAGTGAACTTGGAGCTCCACTAACCAAAGACGCGTATATTGAAGCTGCACTGGGAGGGCTTAGCGAAGATTATAGTGTTTTCATCACTGTGGCAATGGCAAGGACAAAAGAGACGTCAAAAAGAGGGTTTGAATCTCAATTGCTTGCTCAAGAAGAATTAATAAACAGATTTAGAAGAATGGAGCTAGGACCAGTGCAGGCAAACATTGTTCAAAGTGAAGATACACTAGAAAGGTTTCAAGGAAGAGGGTTCAACAACTACAGAGCAGGCTTTCGAGGCTCAAGAGGTAGAGGCTATTTTAAAGGCACAGGAAGGTCATCGTGGTGGCAGGGTAGTAAACGTAAACCACAACGCCAACTATGTGAAAAACTTGGCCATACAGTAGTGTAGTGTTTTTATAGGTTTAACTAGACTTCATGAATTCACAAATGCAGCCCCTCAATGCAACACAACCACCCTCGGCAGCATTCCATAATGGTGCAATGATGCGCGAAATTGAACTCTGCAAGTTTCACATAGATGAACCGGCAAGTGCACCGGGTCTTCCAAGTAATACCTCAGGTGAGTGAGGGTCGAATCCTACGGAGATTGTCGGATTGAGCAAGCAATGACTATCTTGTAGATCTTAGTCAGGCGATTAGAAAAGATGGTTGTTTGTTTGAAAGCATAACTAAAATAGTAAAGAACAAAATACCAGGTTGGTGTGAAAACAGTGATAAAGATTCAGTTAAGGCTTCAGAGATGCGTATTCTTTCCGGATTAACTTTTCTTATTGTCTACTTCAATAACGAATGGTTCATTCAATGGCAGCCGTAAGTGATTAACTCATGTTCTCTCATCAAGTTAATCTCTTCTAAACTATAGCAGTCCATCATATTCGAGCAACTCATGTCCTCTCATCAAGTTAACTCATGACTTCCCACTATGGTCGAAGGTGAAGACCTAAGCAATCCACTCCCCTTCGCGATCCTACTCAAAACGCCACAGACAAGGTCGGATCTTCCGGATCAGGGAATGCTGCTTCTCTGACTCTAGCCTTAATGCCATAGAGACCTCAGTAACCCATGGTCAATGGGATTTTTATGTCACATATCCAAAGTCACCCGGGTACACTCTTGGAATCCGCAGTTACTCTCTAGCTGTGGTTCAATGCTATCCGGGTCAAGACTCACACAGAACCCATGTAGAACAAGGATGAGTGTCACGGTTCATCCTTAATTCATGAGATGAAGACCAAAAATGCACAAGAGAATGGAATCAAACGTGTATTGAGATAAAAATAGTAATGTTATTAATCCATGAGAATCAACAGAACTCCTAACCCTAACTTAGGAGGTTTAGTTGCTCATAGCTTACAGAAAATAATAGTAAAATGTGCAAAAGGCCAAAGATCCCCTCACAGTGGTGATCTTCATTCTATATATAATAACCTAATAACTAAGAAGTACAAAAGTATGATAAACTAGACTAAAGGTGCGAAAGTCCACTCTTGGGCCCACTTTGGTTGAGTACTTGGGCTGAGCTTGGCATCCAACTTGAGGAATGGGCGTTGAGCGCCCATTAGGGGGTTGATCCATGCTGCCTTATGCTTCTAGGTAGGCGTTGAACGCCCCAAAGGGGGTGATTGGGAGTTCAACACTGGCTTGAGTCCCTTTGGGGCATTGAACGCTAGAAAGGGTGTAGTTCTTGGGCGTGCAACGCCCAATATGGGCAGGCTCCTTCGAAGAAAATTATAAACCATTATATACTGCTGGAAAGCTTTAGAAGTTAGTTTTCCAACGCCATTGAGAGCGCGTCATTTGAGTCTATGTAACTCCAGAAATGCTCATTTGAGTGCATAGAGGTCAGAATCTAACAGCATCTGCTACGCTTTCCTTGCCTCTGAATCGGACTTTGCCAAAACTCCTCAATTTCAGCCAGAAATTATCTGAAATCATCAGAAAACACAACAACTCAAATTAGAATCCAAAAATGTGAATTTTGCACTAAAACCTATGAAAATATAATGAAACTTAAACAAAACATAACTAAAACAATCCCTATTTTATTTAAATTATCATGTCTCTTTTCTACTCCAAACTCCCAATAACGAAGATGGTATCTATGTTGATGGAGTAGACTCCCAACTTGACATGGGGGTTGATTAGGAGGAGACACTTGAGTTGGAATGCTCAAGTGATTAGTTAAATTGGAAGTTGTCGGCTAATTCTGTATTTACTAACGCTAGACCTTCCCAAGGGAGAGGACTAGGATTTGCGAATAAGAGTTAGCTCAATCACTTGACTTTCCTTTATTTAGTAAGGGTTAACTAAGGGAAATAACAACCTCTTTATACTACACTTGAGAAAATTCCAACAAGGATAGAACTTCCAATTAATCATTCCCCCAGTCAAAGCTTTTTATTTTGAATATTATAAATCTCTTTTAATTTTCATTGCTTTAATTTACAATTATATGCTTGTGCTCATTGCCTAAACTCAAAATCTCTTGGAAAACTCCTGATTAATAAATTAGCACCATTTTTGGCAACTCGTTGGGAGACGACCTGGGACTCATACTCCCAGTATTTTTATTCTAAACTTTTGTGACAACCTTTCTAAATTGATGAGGCAGATTTTTGCTGGTTAAGAACTATACTCGCAACATTTTTCCTAAATCAAATTCTTAATTGGCTGACTTCTGCCCCTCCATCACTCTTCCCTAGTTTCCTTTTCCTAATCAGAGGAGGAGTATTCTTCAGAGCCTATAATCTGCAACAAGGCATTCAACGGAACCTCTATGGTCTCCTCATGAGTTCTGGTTTCTTTTAGTTCTTCCATAGGAGGCTCCTTAGTGGGCGTTGGATGCCCAGCTACTCCCATTGTGGCGTTCAACGCCAGAACTTGTCCCTCTTTGGGCGTTGAATGCCCAGCTACTCCCTTACTGGCGTTCAACACCAGAAGGTCCGCTTCAGATTCGGACTCAGTTTTCATACTAAGGGCTTTGCACTCTTTTCTTGGGTTTACTTCAGTGTTACTTGGAAGAGTGTTAGAAGGGATCTCAGGGATCCTTTTACTCAATTGACCAATCTGTACCTCCAGATTCCTAATGGAGGATCTTGTTTCAGTAATGAAACTGTGAGTGGTCTTAGAGAGATCGGAGACTAGAGTGGCTAAGTCAGAGAGGCTCTACTTAGAAGTCTCCATCTATTGCTGAGAAGGTGGGAATGGTCTATTATTGAACCTATTTTGGTTTCTTCCACCTTGGTTGTTATTGAAGCCTTGTTGAGGCTTCTCTTGATCCCTCCATGAAAAGTTGGGATTATTCCTCCATGATGCGTTGTAGGTATTTCCATAAGACTCCTTATTAGGATTTCCTGAGGAATTTCCCATATAGTAAACCTCTTCCATCTTGGGTTGATCTGGATCATATGCATCTCCTTCATAAGAAGCTTCTTGAGTGCTGCCAGCTGCGGCTTGCGATCGAGTCAGATGCTGAGAGATCATGTTGACCTATTGGGTCAGGATCTTGTTCTGAGCCAATATGGCATTCAGAGTGTCAACCTCCAAGACTCCCCTCTTCTGAGCTACCCCATTATTCATAGGATTCCTCTTAGAAGTGTACATGAATTGGTTGTTTGCAACCATGTCAATGAGTTCCTATGCCTCTTCAGGCGGTTTCTTCAATTAGAGTGATCCAACAGCAGAGTGGTCCAATGCTATTTTAGACATCTCAAAAAGACAATCATAGAAGATATCTAGCATAGTCCAGTCCAAAATCATGTTAGGAGGGTATCTTCTGATGAGTTGCTTGTACCTTTTCCATGCTTCATAGAAGGATTCACCCTCTTTCTGTCTGAAGGTCTAAACTTTCACCCTAAGCTTGCTCATCTTCTGAGGTGGAAAGAACTTGGTCAAAAATGCATTGACCACCTTCTCTCAAGAGTCTAGGCTTTTGAAGAACTGAAGATTGATGGTTTAGAAGTTATAATAAATACTCGTTGTAAGTATAGTTACTAAACCAAGCAATCAACCTTTCTTAAAAACATTTTGGGTGTCACAAGTAACAAACCCCTTAAAAATTGTTAACCGAGTATTCAAACCTCGGGTCATCTTCTCAAGAAACTGCAAGGAAGTATGTTCTTACTATTGGCTATAAGGGTTGTAATCGAGGTTTAGAAGGTGAGAAGCAAGTGATTTGAATGACAAGTAAAGTAAATGGCAATTAAAATAAATAAATACTGTAAAGCAACTTTTGGCAAGGTAAGAGAAATTGGAAGTCCAACTTAATTATCTCTCTCAACAACAA
The DNA here is from genome assembly GCF_003086295.3 of Arachis hypogaea. Taxonomy (NCBI): domain Eukaryota; kingdom Viridiplantae; phylum Streptophyta; class Magnoliopsida; order Fabales; family Fabaceae; genus Arachis; species Arachis hypogaea. The sequence continues at coordinate 23,363,744 of NC_092054.1, forward strand.
TAAAAGTTGAATCTAAATTCCACTTAGTTAACCTTCACTAAAGTAAAGGAAAGTCAAGGGACTAATTAGTTTGACCTTCGAATCCTATTTATTTCCTAAGAAAAAGTTGGGATTATTGAAGTTCAGTTCAATTAGCAAGATAACGATTATCAATTATGCTGAGTTTAATAATGTTGAGTTACTGATTTCTTAACCAAGACCAAAAGGGAGAAAGTAAAATTGTTGGAATAAAATATCCTTAGATGGAAAGCAATGGTAACACAAATTAAGGAGAAAGCAATCAATAACTGAAATACCTCAAATAATCATTAATTCAAATCATAACATGGAAAGGGTTCAAAAGTCAAGTTGGCAACATTTATAAGTACGAATAAAAGCATTAAAGTAAATATTAAACCTGGATCGAGAGTCACTCTTACAAACTAAGAGAAGTCCTAAATCCTAATCCTAATCCTAAGAGAGAGAGGAGAGAACCTCTCTCAAACTAAATCTAAATCATGGAAAGTGAAAATTGGCGAGCTCTCCCTGAATGGATGCGTTCCCCCACTTTATAACCTCTGGTCTATACCTTCTGGACTTGGATTTGGGCCAAAAAGGGCTTCAGAATTTGCTATGAGCGTTTTCTGCAATTTCTGGTGCGTGGCCTCTGTCACGCGTCCGCGTGGGTCACGCGGTCGCGTCATTCGGAGCTTTTCTTGCCACGCAGTTGCGTCAGTCATGCGACTGCGTCATGTGCGTTCTGCTTAAGGCGCGCGGTCGCGTCAGTCATGTGGCCGCGTCGCTGCTGATTCGCGCTTGGCACGCGATCGCTTCGTCCATGCGATTGCGTGGATGCCAGTTTCTTCAGGAGCTCTGTTTTGTGCTTTCCTTCCATTTTTGTATGTTTCCTTTCCATCCTTTAAGTAATTCCTACCTTAGAAGATCTGAAACTACTCAACACACTAATCACGGCATCGAATGGAAATAAAGGTAATTAAAATAATTAATATTAAAGCATAGGAAACATGTTTTTCACATACATCACATAATAAGGAAGGAAAAGTAAAACCATGCAATTAATATGAATAAGTGGGTGAAGGATTGAATAAATCACTCAAATTAAGCACAAAATATATCATAAAATATGGGTTTATCAACCTCCCGACACTTAAACAATAGCATGTCCTCATGCTAAATCCAAGGTAAAGAATAAGGTAAGGTTAAAGTGGTGGAATGTTATGCAATGCAACCTATTCTAAATGCATCTACCTAAATGAGTCATGCAATTCCAATTTATCCACTCGTATATAAAGCTTACATGTAGTCAAATTAATTCACATTCTCAAGGAGTCATATATATATATATAGCCAACCCTTAAATAATAAAGCATTTTAGCAAATGAGATGGGAAATAAAAATATTGTACAAACTTGCAAAACAATTAGTAAATTAAGCACATATATATGTTGATGAGTTATTGAACCCTCACTGGATTTTGTGTTTACCCTCTAGTCACTCAGTGTTTATTGGGTTTATCCACTCTACTTTTCTTTTTATTCTTACTTTCTATAACTTTGTTCTTCATCTAACTAATCAATAATTATAGAGTACACTCATACCAAAAGTCATAAGGTCTTTAATTAAGGTTGTAAATGGGGCCAAGGTAAAGGTAAGGATACATGTATAAGGCTAAGTGAGCTAATAAGTGAATCCTTAATTAGACTAAGATCTCACCTAACATACATGTTTAGTAGAACAAGCTTCTTTACCAATTTTCCCATATTATCCCACTCGTTGTTACATGCTCATGTTTCAATTTTTATTTTTATCCCATGTGCATTGCTTTTATTTTGCATTGGGGAATTCTTTTGTATCCCCTTTTATTAAATGCTGAAAAATAACTCTTTTTTTTATTGCACATGGTAATTGAATCACTTTGATTTTTCATGAGCATGCTTCCCAAATTTTTATTTTATTTCTTTTAACCTTTCTACCTTTTATTTCTATCATCCATGTTCCCAATAGGGGATAGGGGAGGGAGGGCAGTGGAGAAGGGGGTAATGGGGATAGGGTTTAGGGTAATTGGTGAAATAGGGGAGGGGTTGGGTAGGGGAGAGGGGGGTGGCGCGGCTGGATGGCCGGTGGTGGTGGGTGGTGGTTCGCGGAGGGGGGGCAGTAGCGGAGGAGGAGGGAGGAAGAAGAAAGAGGAAGAAAGAAGAGGGGGTTGGGTGCGGCTGGGGGCGGGCGGCGGTGGTGGGTGGTCGATGGTTTTCGGTGGTGGGTGGGTGGTTGCTGGGTGGTGGTTGGGTGGTGGTTGGGAGAAGAAGAAGAAGAGAGGGAGAAGAGGGTTAGGGGGGCTGCGCGACTGATAGGGTTCGCGTGGCTGGGGGGTTATATTTTCGAATCCACGCGGCCGCGTGGGGCATGCGGTTGCGTGGTTGGGGTGAAAATGGGAGTGACGCGATCGCGTGGGGCGCGCGATCGCATGAAAGGGGTGGAAGAGGGGATGACGCGATCGCGTGGGTCGCGCGATCGCGTCGCTGGAAATTGTGCTAAACATACGACTCCAGCACCGTTTCAGCACAACTCTTTGTCTCCTTCGAGGGTGTTGTGGAATCCATGCGACGCGATCGCGTCGCTCACGCGGTCGCGTGGGATTGGTTTTGTGCATGTGACGCGATCGCATGGGGCATGCGATCGCGTGGGCCAATTTGTGCAAAACGCACAAGGGCCGCACGATTCCAGCCTAACTTTCTGGACGTTGGATGTTTACGCCGATCTCCAGGTCACGCGATCGCGTGGATGACGTGGTCGCGGGGGAGTGTAGTTCGCCATGTGACGCGATCGCATGGGGCAAGCGGTCGCGTCGTGCATCCCCTTTTTTTTTTAACTGAATGCAAGATGCAATGCTTAATGTGAATGCTATGCATGATTCCAGGTTTAATAAAATAAAAATAAAATTCAAAAATAAACAAAACGAAATAAAATTAAAATTGCAAAAGGAACGATCATACCATGGTGGGTTGTCTTCCACCTATCACTTTTAGTTAAAGTCCTTAAGTTGGACATTGGAAGGGCTTCCTGTTATGGTGGCTTGTGTTTAAATTTATCCAGAAATCTCCACCAGTGTTTGGAATGCCAATAGCCTCCGGGGTCCCAAACTAGGCATGTAAAGCTTCTGAGCAGCTTCAAACAGATTTTCAGGTTCTCGGGGTAACGAATGTCAGAATAGATTCCAGGATCCCAAGCTTTGCTATTAAATCCGCCTCTGTCTTGATATATATGTTTCCATCCGGGCGGTTTAAAAAGTAGAATCTCACCATGGTGACCAAACGTTCTCCGTGATCCATGCAATTGAGCATGATACCAATCCGTGTACTTCGAGGTGAAGCGTGGAACCTTATTGAACCTTGTGCACCAGCTCTGAGTATGAGCCATTTCCCTCTTACTCTTAAAGCCGCAAAGAGCTCTAAGCTGGCCATCTGTTTCAAGTAAACCATATTCAAGTGAATAAGTAAAGTTAAAGGTTAAGGATTGTACCCACTTGAAGCTCGTATTGGGTGGCAATGGCCTTGGGATAGGTGTTTCCGGTGGTTCTGTAAGTTCTACTCCCTTGTGTTCTTCTGTGAATTTCTCCACTTCCTTGCAAGAGTCTTTAAATGTAGTATCACCCTGGTCAAAGTCTTCTATGTCTTCCTCATCACTTGAGTCATAGATTGGAGGTTGAGAGAAATCTACCTCTGCATCATCTTCGTATTCATCTAGGGAAGATCCTTCGATTTCAGAGAATTCACTTGCGGATGCAAGTTCATTACTAAGAGAGCTAGACTTGTGACTATCATCATCAAGGAAATTTGTGTCTTGGATTATTCCGTCTGATTCTTCATAAACGACTTACCTTGGGGGTTGTACAATATCCTCCTTAGCATCAACTGTAGCGTCCTTGACGGAGTTCTCCTCAGTTCTGGATTTCCATGGAGGTTCAGCATCTCCTAGATCTTCAACCAACTCTTCTTCTTGAACAATGACAGCTTCTTCTACTTGTTCTAGTACGAATTCATTCTCTGTCTTGTCCACTGGAGTTTCTGGTATCTCCTTTATGTTACGCTCTTCGTTAGACTGTTCACATGGGGCTGTGACTGATCCTTGTGTATTTGAGCGCCTAGAAACCCATTGAATTACTACTTGCTCCAGTTGTCGAATGGTTGTTTGAAATTTATTTACTGTTTCCTTTAGGCGAACCTCTGCTTCTCGGGTTGTCGGACTTGGGCATGATACATAGGAAAGTGGTGGTGATTGGGAGTGATTGGATTGGTACTGGGGTAAGGAAGGATCATATGGTGGCGAATGGTGAAGAGAAGCTCGTGAGTGTGGTGGTTCGAGGTTATGTTGAAAGGATGGTTTATATGCACGGGGTGGGGCTTGTTGGTAGTTACAAGGTTGTCCACCATATCTTTCAGCTGGGTATGCACGGTAGAATGGTCTTTGTCTAGGATATCTCGGAGGGTGTTGCTGCCTAAAGGGTTGATTAGATCCTCTTGACTCCATCCATCCTTGATTGGTTGGACCTTGATGCATATTCCTGCTGTAACTTCTATTTCCTTCAACAAAGTTAGAACCAAACTCAAAGCGAGAGGAGTGAGAGTTCATGGTAGCAAATAAAGATAAGAAGGATAAATAAAAATAAATAAACAAGCAAAAGAAAAATATTTACAATAACCAATAATAAGGCACACGTTAGCAGTTCTCCGGCAACGGCGCCATTTTGAAGAACTGAAGATTGATGGTTTAGAAGTTATAATAAATACTCCTTGTAAGTATAGTTACTAAACCAAGCAATCAACCTTTCTTACAAACGTTTTGGGTGTCACAAGTAACAAACTCCTTAAAAATTGTTAACCGAGTATTCAAACCTCGGGTCGTCTTCTCAAGGAACTGCAAGGAAGTATGTTCTTACTATTGGCTATAAGGGTTGTAATCGGGGTTTAGAAGGTGAGAAGCAAGTGATTTGAATGACAAATAAAGTAAATGGCAATTAAAATAAATAAATACTGTAAAGCAACTTTTGGCAAGGTAAGAGAAATTGGAAGTCCAACTTAATTATCTCTCTCAACAACAATGAAAGTTGAATCTAAATTTCACTTAGTTAACCTTCACTAAAGTAAAGGAAAGTCAAGGGACTAATTAGTTTGACCTTCGAATCCTATTTATTTCCTAAGAAAAAGTTGGGATTATTGAAGTTCAGTTCAATTAGCAAGATAACGATTATCAATTATGCTGAGTTTAATAATGTTGAGTTACTGATTTCTTAACCAAGACCAAAAGGGAGAAAGTAAAATTATTGGAATAAAATATCCTTAGATGGAAAGCAATGGTAACACAAATTAAGGAGAAAGCAATCAATAACTGAAATACCTCAAATAATCATTAATTCAAATCATAACATGGAAAGGGTTCATAAGTCAAGTTGGCAACATTTATAAGTACGAATAAAAGCATTAAAGTAAATATTAAACCTGGATCGAGAGTCACTCTTACAAACTAAGAGAAGTCCTAAATCCTAATCCTAATCCTAAGAGAGAGAGGAGAGAACCTCTCTCAAACTAAATCTAAATCATGGAAAGTGAAAATTGGCAAGCTTTTCCTGAATGGATGCGTTTCCCCACTTTATAACCTCTGGTCTATGCCTTCTGGACTTGGATTTGGGCCAAAAAGGGCTTCAGAATTCGCTATGAGCGTTTTCTGCAATTCTGGTGCGTGGGTCACGCGGTCGCGTCATTCGGAGCTTTTCTTGCCACGCGGTCGCATCAGTTATGCGACCGCGTCATGTGCGTTCTGCTTAAGGCGCGCGGTCGCGTCAGTCATGCGGCCGCGTCGCTGCTGATTCGCGCTTGGCACGCGATCGCTTCGTCCATGCGATCGCGTGGATGCCAATTTCTTCAGGAGCTCCGTTTTGTGCTTTCCTTCCATTTTTGTATGTTTCCTTTCCATCCTTTAAGTCATTCCTACCTTAGAAGATCTGAAACTACTCAACACACTAATCACGGCATCGAATGGAAATAAAGGTAATTAAAATAATTAATATTAAAGCATAGGAAACATGTTTTTCACATACATCACATAATAAGGAAGGGAAAGTAAAACCATGCAATTAATATGAATAAGTGGGTGAAGGATTGAATAAATCACTCAAATTAAGCACAAAATATATCATAAAATATGGGTTTATCAGCTTTCCTTAGGCTGAGAATCCAGCCATAACCTAGCTCTGTCCTTTACAGCAAAAGGAAAAAGCATAAGCTTGTAAATCTCTGGATCCACTCCAGTAGTCTTGACAGTATCACAAATCTACAAGAAATCAGAGATGAATCTGTTGGGATCTTTCTGTGGATGTCCATGAAACTGGCAGTTCTGTTGAACTAGAGTGACCAGTTGAGGCTTCAGCTGAAAAATATTTGCACCAATGGCAGGTATAGAGATGCTCCGTCCATAGAAGTCAGAAATGGGTGCAGTAAAGTCACCTTGGACCTTCCTTGCGTCTCCTCTATTATTGGGATTGGCTCCCATGTCAGTATTCTCAGCTTCTTGTTCGAAAAGCTCGGTGAGGTTTCTTCTTGAGTGTTGTGTTCTAGCTTGTTGTAGACGCCTCCTTAGAGTCCTCTCAGGCTCAAGATTAGGATCAAAGAGAGGTTCTTTATCCCTGTTCCTGCTCATAAACAAAAAGAAAGAATGCAAGAAGAGAAGAAGAAAGGATTCTCTATGTCAGAGTATAAAGGTCCTTTGTTAGAGAGATAGGTCAAGAGGAAAAGAAAAGAAGATGTCCTTTAATAAGAATAGTTTTCGAAAATCAATAGAGAGAAAAGAGGAGATATTTTCAAAAATAGAGAGGGAAAGAGAGATGAAATTTTTGAAAAAGAAGAAAGAGAAAGTAGTTAGGAGGTTTTGAAAAAGAAGAAAGAGAAAGGAAATAGAAAGAGAATAAGGTCAAACAAGTAACTATCTAACCAACAAGAATTGAAAATAAAAGATTTGATTTTGAAATTCAATTTTAAAAGAAAGTAGAGAATTAAAATTTAAAAGTTTTAAAATTTAAAAAGAAGATAAGATAAGTAAGTTTTAAATTCAAAAAGAAAGATAACATAAAGATTTAAAAAAAAGGATTTAGAAATATAAGATTTAAAATTTAAAGATTTTGAAAATCAAATTTAAAGGATAGTAAAGATTTAAAAAGATAAGAATTTGAAATTTAAAATTTTTAAAGAAGATAAGATAGAAAAGATTTAAAGTAAAAAGATATGATAAAGAATTGAAAAAGATTTGAATTTAGATTTTGAAAATTGAGTTTTGAAAAAGATTTGATTTTGAAATTTGAATTTTTTAAAATTGAATTTTGAAATTGAATTTTAAAATTTGAACCTAAAATAAGATAAGATAGGATTTGTGAAATTTAAAGAAAGATAAGATAAAGATTTGAAAAATATTTGAAAAGATAAGATTTGAAATTCAAAATTTAAACTTACTAATAAGAAAACACCAAACTTAAAATTTTTAAATCAAGATAAGAAAAGATAGTAAAGATTTTTGAAAAATTAAAGAAAGATAAAAGAGATATTTTTTTGGATTTTCGAATTTTAAGGAAAAGATGAACAACTAAGAAACACTAAACTTAAAATTTTAAGATCAAATGACACTAATTTTCAAAAATTAAAGGAAAAATAACTAAAAGACACCAAACTTAAAAAATTTTCAAAAATCAAATAAGAAAAATTACCAAAAACAATTCGAATATCAAGAAAAGAAAATAAGATCAATTTCGAAAATTTAAAGAAAAAGATGAAAACAGAAGGGACACCAAACTCAAAAACTGACACAACACTCAAATAAAAGACAAAGATTACTAAAGAAAAGAAAATGTTTTGAAAAATTTTTGAAGAATAAAACAAAAGACATAATTAAACGAGTAACTAAACCGTAAAAAGCACCTAATCTAAGCAGCAAGATAGTCCGGTAGTTTGTCAAACTCGAACAATCCCCCGCAACGGCACCAAAAACTTGGTGCGCGAAATTGAACTCCGCAAGTTTCGCATAGATGAACCGGCAAGTGCACCGGGTCGTCCAAGTAATGCCTCAGGTGAGTGAGGGTCGAATCCCACGGAGATTGTCGGATTGAGCAAGCAATGGCTATCTTGTAGATCTTAGTCAGACGATTAGAAAAGATGGTTGTTTTTTTGAAAACATAAATAAAATAGTAAAGAACAAAATACAAGGTTGGTGTGAAAACAGTGATAGAAATTCAGTTAAGGCTTCGGAGATACGTATTCTTTCTGTATTAACTTTTCTTACTGTCTACTTCAATAACGAATGATTCATTCAATGGCAGCCGTAAGTGATTAACTCATGTCCTCTCATCAAGTTAATCTCTTCTAAACCATAGCAGTCCACCATATCCAAGCAACTCATGTCCTCTCATCAAGTTAACTCATGGCTTCCCACTATGGTTGAAGGTGAAGACCTAAGCAATCCACTCCCCTTCGCGATCCTACTCAAAATGCCACAGACAAGGTCGGATCTTCCAGATCAGGGAATGCTGCTTCTCTGACTCTAGCCTTAATGCCATAGAGACCTCAGTAACCCACGGTCAACGGAATTTTATGTCACATATCCAAAGTCACCCAAGTACGCTCTTGGAATCCGCAGTACACTCTCTAGCTGTGGTTCAATGCTATCCAGGTCAGGACTCACACGGAACCCATGTAGAACAAGGATGAATATCACGGTTCATCCTCAATTCATGATATGAAGACCGAAAATGTACAAGAGAATGGAATCAAACATGTATTGAGATAGAAACAGTAATATTATTAATCCATGAGAATCAGCAGAGCTCCTAACCCTAACTTAGTAGGTTTAGTTGCTCAAAGCTTACAGAAAGTAATAGTAAAACGTGCAAAAGGGCAAAGATCCCCTCACAGTGGTGATCTTTGTTCTATATATAATAACCTAATAACTAAGAAGTACAAAAGTATGATAAACTAGACTAAAGGTGCGAAAGTCCACTCTTGGGCCCACTTTGGTTGAGTACTTGGGCTGAGCTTGGCGTCCAACTTGAGGAACGGGCGTTGAGCGCCCATTAGGGGGTTGATTCACACTGCTTTATGCTTCTAGGTGGGTGTTGAACGCCTTAAAGGGGTGATTGGGTGTTCAACGCTGGCTTGAGTCCCTTTGGGGCATTGAACGCCAGAAAGGGGGTAGTTCTTGGGCGTTCAACACCCAATATGGGCAGGTTATTTTGAAGAAAAGTATAAACCATTATATATTACTGGAAAGCTCTGGAAGTTAGCTTTTCAACACCATTGCGAGCGCGTCATTTGGACCTCTGTAACTCCAGAAATGCTCGTTTGAGTGCATGAAGGTCAGAATCTGACAACATTTGCTACGCTTTCCTTGCCTTTGAATCGGACTTTGTCAAATCTCCTCAATTTCAGCCAAAAATTACCTGAAATTATCAGAAAACACAACAACTCAAAGTAGAATTCAAAAATGTTAATTTTGCACTAAAACCTATGAAAATATAATGAAACTTAAACAAAACATAACTAAAACAATATGAAAATGATGCCAAAAAGCGTATAAAATATCCACTCATCATACAAGCTTTCAAAACTCTCAACAATGATTCCAAGAAGTGAAGACTTAGCCTCCCACACCACCCAATCTTCAAGCATTCCTTGCATTGCCCTCAGCTCTCCCAGACACAGCTTGGTACCTTGATTCGAGTGCATCTCATCACATCACGTTTGACAAAAGAAATTTCATCACAAGATCTGATTATGATGTCATTGAAAAAGTGTTTGGAGGTAATGGCCAAAGTATGGATATTGAACACATTGAAAGTTCATTCATGCATGCATCTTTGTCTAGCAGACTTTTTAAATTGCAAAACATAATACAAGTACCTAATATATCCAAAAATTTAGTGAGTGTAGCCAAATTTGCCTAAGACGACTGTGGTGTTTTTTTATTTCTAGCCTTACTTTTGTAATGTCAAATGTCAAATTTTTAAGAAGATTCTCCTTCAAGGATTGCTTAAAAAAGGCTTTACAAGTTTGAAGGGATCAAAATTGGCCCAAAAACAAAGTCTGTACCTGTTAATCCTACTTGTTTCAATGCAAATATTGTTGAAAACTCCAAAAATACATATATTGAATATGAAAATAAGCATGTGCAAGCCACTGCAAATGCAAATTCAGTACTGAATAATAAAGAGAGAGAGCTGTTGCACCCTTTTACCTAACCAAATTTACCAATTTTTCCCTTATACCCTTAGTTAGAGATTTTCCATCAATTGTGTCATAAGCACTGCTGCTGCACCTTGCTCAAACACAACAAACACATATGACTCTTCAAGTGTAAACAAAGATGGTGCAAATGTAACTCTACACAATGATGTTGTGAATTTTAATTCAACAGCAAATAAAGCTGTCACAAGTCTAATTTCCATTCATAATTCTAACTCTTAAATGTTTGTAAATACCTTAATGAGTCCTATTTCAAATGCAAAAGCCCATGTCACTTGTAAAAGGGTCAGTGGTACAAGTCAATTATGGTATAGAAAATTAGGACATCCATTTGATAAGGTAATAACTCTAGTGATGAACAAATGTAATGCTTCAAGATTTGATAACTCAATGAATAAAGGTAGCTATGATTCCTCATTATGCAATGCTTGTTGTATCAGTAAAATTCATCAACTACCTTATCCAACCTATATCCATCAGTAGAATGTCTTGTGAAAAGAAAACACAGGCATATCACAGAAACCTCACTCACATTGCTAGCTCAAGCTAATCTCCCCTTAAATTTTTGGGATGAATCAACTCTCACTGCTACTTACCTCATCAATAGACTATCTACCCAAACTCTCAACAACAAAACACCTCTTGAAGCCCTCACCAACACAAAATCAGACTACACTATCCTAAAACCCTTTGGATGCACATGTTACCCACTTCTCAAACCTTATAATGCACACAAGTTTGATCATAGATTCCAAAAATCAATTTTTATAGGTTGTGCCTCCAACCACAGAGGTTACAAATGTCTCCTGCCAAGTGAAAAAAAAAATCATTTCAAGGAATGTCCTCTTCAATGAGTATGAATTCCCTTATAACCAACTCTTCAGGAATCAACCAGATCAATCCCTCCCTCACATCTCATCTTCCACCTTCACACTTCTCTTGCTAAATCTTCTACCTAAAATTTCACTTTCAAATTCACACCATCACTCCAAGCCTGTCACGATCAAAATGAGTCATGACCGGCGCTTAGAAAAATAGTCCCCTAGCAAGCCTAACAGACTCAAAGATAATGAAAGTTACAAATATTTTGAATAATTTACAAGTTCTAAAATAAATAGTTATACATTTTTAACAAAAGTTAAAATAATTAAGAATGATTGGATCTTGCCTGTGACATATGGAGCATATGACGTCTATGAACACAACAAGGAATAGGTACCCATCGTAGGTCATTACTCTTGAATAGAAAGGCTCGCATATTTGTTCCTGAAAAATATTTTTAGAAAAACGAAATGAGTTTTATAACTCAGTGACTAGACAATACAACTATAATCCACATGAGACCATATAAACATTATCATAAAAATAATTTTATTTAGAAAATAATAATTTATATGAATAAGTGAATCAATAAGGGAGTTTTCATATAGAAATCAAATCAAAAGTCAACACTTGGGTGGCTCCATCTTTATGCGTAGCCCTTTTCTCTTATGTGTCCTAACAGAATAACAGATCTAACGTGTGGTCACATGTTAGGCTAGCAACATCCCTACTAGTTGGGGTCTGAGTCAGATGCATCTAAGTTAACATCAAAACCGTCGTTAAGTACGATTTTCTAATACGAGCCTCCCAAACTGATTCAAAATATATAATTTCAAATATAACAAATTTTTCGGTCTTTCAAACATATGAGATATCTAATCAAATCAAATAATACTTTTTCATCAAAATCCTTTTCAATCATATTTTCTCAATCTTAAGACATTTCAAATATATTTCACAATTTTAAAATAAGTGAATACCAACAAACACTTCAATGATTCAAAAATACATTTTCGAGTAAAATCAAATATTTTAAAATAATATAAAGCTTCATCAGACATACATATAGTTTCAAAATATTTCTTTTGGCACAATCTAAATTCTTTTTTCTCATACTTTCACAATTCATGATCTTGTCTTGATTGTGAAAGACCTTATTCCTCAAGGTGGACATCTCACGTCTTTACTTTTACCTTAGTCTTTAAGTCTTACATTCTACATAGCACTTCTGGATCAAATCACGTGCAAGTATGAACTTTTGACTCCGGTTCTTCTCGACTCGACTCATCTCATAATTAAAGTTCTATTTTTTTATAGTTGAATATTTATTCCGTTAAACTTTGATCAGGCGTAATCAACCGGTTTCGTTCGAGATTTTTTTAACTCAATTTTTATGAGTAAATTTGCAACAAATCAAAATTCGTACTAACAAAAAATAATTAATTTTTATTTTATTTAATCAAATTAGTTGAGTTATTTTTATGTTACAAATCATATTGTCATGTAAGATACTCCACTAAAGACATCTTTCAAAAATTAAAGTTTAGTTAGAATGATCAAATGAATGAAATTTTTAATAATTAACAAGTTTATTTAAATCTTTCGTGGTCAATAACTCAATATGGTCAATGCTTGAATTTTTTTATGATAAAAGATAATTAATTATTTTTAAAAGATATTAACTTGGATAAATTACTCTTCTCATTAGCTTTTTTGTTGACGTTATCATGTTAAGACACGTTGCTAAAAAATTAAATGACTAATGGACTCGAATTAATTCTTTTTTAGAAATCAAATTGACTTGTATCAATGTAAACATTAATTCAGTCCCAGTCCCCATAGCTTCATCGACCAAAAAGATTAGTTAAAAGTTCCCACAGCCAAAGGTGCGCGAAAGTAACGTAAAATGCCGTGGAAGGAAATAATGAGTGTAGATACTTGATAGAAAGGCAGAGACAGTAAATGGCGATACATGAAACGGCAGCCAGAAATTACGTTCTTCTGTTTCCTCTGTAGCTGTAGCCTGTAGACCTCGACGTCACTCACACTCACTAATCACTTCCCTATAACACCAAAACGTGTCAAAAGCGTTTCTTTCTCTTCTCTTCTCCTTCTTCTCTTCTTCCAAACACTAAAGACTCAACGCAACGCACCAACACACGCACTTCTCTCTCTCTCATCACTGATCGCATCGTCAACCTCATCATCATCCATGGTCTCCAAAACCAGTGACTCTGCTTCTAAGCTTCGAGTTAGTTCCTCTTTTACCCCCTCCCCAAACTCATAGCTATCCCTGTTCTGTTTCTTTCTTTGAATCAAACAATTTAAGTATCAGTGCTACCTGATCACGTGCTTCAATTAAATTGATTTTGATTATTGCAGAGAATTTTGAATTTAATCGCTTAGTCAAAGAGAACTCACTGTTACTGATAGAACCACTCTGTTCCTCTGTTTTTTTTTTTCTCTCTGTACTGTGAATACCAGAATCACTAGAGTTCAGGAATAGGGCTTAGGATCACTTTGATCGTGAATTTTGATTCACTGTTAATAAAATGGTACAAGTTTATCTGCTAATTCGTGTGAGAATTGGAATTTACCACATTCTTTTGTTTGAGGACACTATTTTTTTCTTAAATGCGTGAAGGGGCTTTGATTCCTGAAGTAATATCTGAACATGATTATTATGATTTGTGATATAATGACAGAAACAACATGGGGAGTCTGCAAATGATGGTGTTGGTGGATCCTTGTTGATGAAGATAAATCAGTTGAGAAAGCAAATCCAGGCAGAGAGAATTGTCTTTGTTAAAGTAAGTCGGCAATTGTGTTTGTGTCCATTTTGTAGATGTGTTTGCTGGCCCAAAACATATTGGTAGCTATCAAACAATTGGGAGAAAAACAGGAACATAGACTAATTAGTATATCCTCAAATTTTGGATCATTAATTTCTTTATTATTGAATCAATTGTAGAGTTAAAAAATATACATGCTTAGGATGGAAGTCATTCTAGAGAATGGATCATCGGGGAGAAGCACCTTTTGGCTAATGGCTACAACCTCCCTTTTATTCCATTCCTCGCCTCCCAATTGTAACCTCAGGAATTATTGCATTTAGTTAGTTATCTTACTGAATCTTATTCATTGTGCTGTCATGCATCCAAGACATACAACCTTGTTCTTGGACTGGATCCTCTCAAATTTTTTTTCTCACTATACATTCCATAAGTGAGACCAAGAAAAAATATGAGAGAGAAAATATTGAAGGGTTAGATATCACACGTTACATTCTCTATTGCGAAAAAATTGAGAGGATCCATTTCCCTTTGTTCTTTCACTGGTTATGGAGCAAAACAGAATTAAACCTTAAAGGCACTAACTATATTGAGCACACTAGATTTTGTAGAGTAGTTAGTTTAGTTCTTCACTTGTCCTAGAAAAATTGGATACTGCCTGTGCTAAGGTGAATAATCACAATCAAAATTAATAGCTCAAATTGTAACATTTTTTTTTTAATTTACCAAAGATAATAAGGGGAGAGGGAAACAGGAGGCCCCAGGCTTGGATGCAAGAGTCTTAACCACTAAGCTGTGGATTCAACTACAAATTCTAACCTTTTGTATCAGTTGCAAACAAATTAGTTTATTCTACTGCCTTCTCAGGATAAGACTACTTTAGGAAAAAAAATGTGTTGAATGTATCTAATAGAAAATTGCAATGTGGCGATGCCTTTCTATTTTTTGTACCTTGCTGGTCAGCTTGCAATTACCCTTATTTATGTTTATGTAGGAAAAACTTAAGAAGAATGAGAAGATGCTAAAATGTCATACTTCAGTCATCATGTCAGCAATATCAAGTAGAGAATCTTCAGAGAGGGATGAAACAAATGCAAGTCCCTTGCTTTCTTCCAGAATCGACCATCCTTTGTGTAAATTCAATGCTTTCTCTCATGGTTCAGGAGATAAAGACCATGGCAATCAAGACATATTACCTGCCACAACTATTAAGATCCCATATGTTGAAGGATTACCACCATATACATCTTGGATATTTTTGGGCAGGTTTGAAGTTTTAAGTTCTAGTTAGGTTTTACATATATGAAATTTTTGCCATTAGGGGAAACTATGGGTTTCATGAATTGTATTCCATTTAGACATACAAACTTAAATTTCAAAATTGATTGATTGTTCCATCTGTTTAACATATCTTCTGTATTTCCAAATCTTTCACATGTAACAGAAATCAGAAAATGGCTGAAGATCAATCAGTTGTAGGAAGAAGGCGTATCTACTATGACCAACATGGAAGTGAAGCACTGATATGTAGTGACAGTGAGGAAGAGTTAACAGAACCAGAGGAAGAAAAACATGAATTTTCTGAGGCTGAAGACCGACTTCTATGGTAGGTTAAAATGGATATGATGGAGTTGTTTGTAAAAATTCCATCAGTTTTCGAAGAAAGATTCATGGAAAGAAGCAATTGATGATTGATCTTGACAGTAAAAATTTTAGCTTGCCTATATGAATCCTTAGTAACATATGTAATTAAAAGTAGCATCAATGCTTTGTTGGAACTCAAAGTATTGTGATTGTGCAGGATTTGTAGTGCCATATTTGAATTCATCACCCATAATTTTCCATCTTTATCAAATTTTCAAAGTACTCCTTTCTTGAAAGTATTCTTAAAGTTTTCGTATGTTGACTTTTGAATTTACTAGGATGGCATTTGAGGAACATGGCATAAATGAAGATGTATTGGCTATTGTGAGCCAGTTTGTTGGGGGCACCAGTTTAGAAATTCAGGTAACAGAGTAATTTATGAGCAAGGCTATTATGCTTGATTGTTAAAATTGAATTGTAAATGAGGTATACACGAGAAGCCATTTTAATTCTTGGGGAAATGGCTTTTGTGAAACATATGCAGGAACGGTACAAAATCATGAAGGAAGATAACCTAAGAAATGTTGTCCAGCATTCAGAAGATACAGGAGAGCTTGAATCTTCTGTTGGCATTCATCGAGAGAAAACCCTGAATGCTGCATTAGATTCTTTTGATAACCTCTTCTGCCGCCGGTGCCTGGTACATACAAAATTGTTATTTTAAAACATTTTAAGCTTGATTGAAGTATCTGATGTGATAATTAACATCTTGTGAATGTGTTCTTTTCTCCTTCCCTAGAGCAGGTTTTTGACTGTCAATTGCACGGTTGTTCTCAGCCTTTAATATACCCTGTGAGGAATCTGTTCATATGTTCATTTAGAGAGTAGATGCTCAATCTGATCCTTAAAATATATACAAGACATCAAAGTAGTATTGTTACATCAGTTTGACGCTTCATTGAACAGAATAACGATAACTTAAGGATCATCTCAAAATCTAAAAAAAAAGATGAAAAAAAGAAAAAAAAAATATTATTAAGGACTGAATTGATATCTATTTGATTGTCAGATCAACAAAGTCCTAAAATATTTTGACGATTAACTTGATGTCAAGTATATCTTTGAAGGACCATGTTAAGGATTTACTGTTTCAAAACTAAATTTGCAGCAATTTCCGCTACTTAGTAAATTTGACGGTTTCCTTGACAGTGTGAGAAGCTGACAGTTTGGTCTGGGCCTGAAGGTGATAGAATTCCATGCAGTGAACAGTGTTACCTTCAGGTATTCTTCATCTTCGACATACGTTTCATAGTTAGAGGCAGATAGGCAAGTAGTGCTGTTACATGATTTTAACTTCAAAAGAGATGAAAAAGGGTCAAATGAAGAATGGTTTTCCCTCCAATAGTATTCTAGATGTGATGCCTTCAACTATTCATTCACTTAGGCATTACTATGTTGCTGTTTTTTAATTACAATATTATCATAGTCAAAATATTCATCTGATGTATCCAGGCTTAATAACACATGCTTTCTGCTTCATACGTGATGAATGAGTGTCTCTATATCTGTGTGTCTAGAGTTAAAAAACCAAGCACCCAATTCTGAGTGCAACGAATCAAAGTATCATATATGTTTGATGAGGGAATTGTCTAAGACTCGTTGCCATTTCATTTGCCTGCAGTCGAAGGTTATAAAAAGTTTGTCAGAGAATTCCATGATCAGATCTTTTCAGGATAAGAAATCCACAATTATGGAAGAAGGAAATTCGATATTGGCATCCTCCAATACCAAGGAATCAGATGATCAGCTTACTATGTCGTTTTCGACTGAAGTTGATTGTCATGAAGATCTGAATATAAATATTCCTGTCTCAGAAAGTGTGGGTAAACGGAAGAACACTAATCATTTAGACACAGCAGTATGTGTCTCAACATTGCCTCCTGATGATTCTCAGAATTCTTCAAAAAAGCAGAAAAGAATTGCCAATGATGAGGATATTACAATTATTGATCATAGAAAGAGCCACAGCTTGGATGCATGTGATGAAGGTAAAGGCACCAGTGCAAATTTGGACAAATCTATTGAACATGCTTCAAATAAATCAGTAACTTTTTCTAGCACTTTCCATGGTAAGCAAGACAAAAGTGTTGGGGATGGACCAAAAGATGCTACAATTGAGACAGAGTTCAAGGTTTTGAATCCAATGGAAGAACAAGTTGATGGGATTCGTAGTTTCTCAGATTGGAAACCTCTTGAGAAAGAACTATACTTGAAGGGAATAGAAATGTTTGGCAGAAACAGGTATGGATATCTGTATTTCACCTCATATTAATGTGTTCTGGAATTCTAGGATGTCCGAAATTTAGTTTGAAGTATCTGTCGACTTTCTGTCTAATGTTTCATTTACTTATGTGTTAGTTTCAATTGCATTTTTTTTCCTTGACAACATGCGTAGTTATGGGGAAAAAGAGAAACCAACTTTGAAGAAGTTTTTGTTGAACTTTCCTGTGAATTTTTATGGAGTATATTAAATTGTTTGCCTTTTTTTTCTACAAGCAATCAATCATGTTTCAACTATATTCTCAAAAAGCAATTATTGTGCAGTTCACTTGAGAAAGGAAAATGGTAAGGGTGGGGGAAAGTAACTATGATATATATCAACCAGAGGGATGGGGGCTTCTGAGGGGAGTAGGGGAACAGACTTAAGGAAACTGTATTTGTCATCTAGTAACTTTCATCGCTTCCCTAACTAAATAACGGTATAATTGATTTGACTAATGCTTCCCAATAATACCAGTACTGTACTTAAATCAAAAGCTTTTCCATAGTTGTCTATTGAACTTGTGATATGTTTGACATATATCATCTATATGTTCTCTCAACAAAGCAATGTGGAATTCCTAAAATTCATGGTTTGAATTCTTTGTGCAGTTAACTTCCCTAGTTATGGTTCAGTAGTAAATAAAACCAAAGCTGAATGCATCATCTAGTCATAAATGTCCCACTATTTGTGGAGGTCTAAATTTTTTTTGTGCTAATCTAATGTGCAAATCATCCTATGTAGTTGTCTCATAGCAAGAAATTTACTTTCTGGCTTGAAGACTTGCATGGAAATAGCTAATTACATGCAAGCCGGTGCAGTGTCAATGCCCCATATATCAAGCGTTACCTCAAATTCGACCACTGATTGCAAGGGAAAAACTGATGCACAATGCATGGTGAGAAATCCTGGTTTATTGTCCACATCTTTACCTTACGTTCTTTTTCTTTTTTAAGGCATGGTGAATATCAAAAAGGCAACATTCCATATATAGTACACCTCACCTTTTGGGATGAGGTTTGGTTATTGTATTGTAACAAAATGTTGTTACTTAGTTTACTAGTGTAAAAATGTTTATATAGCCCAATTTGTGTGGATGTAGGATATGCGTATCTCAATAATCTCATTTTTTTTACCAAAGATAGGGAGACTCGAACCCGCGACCTCTAAATGAGTATGGGGAGACTATGCCATTTGAGCTATAACTCATTGGCCTCAATAATCTCATTTGACATTGAACTTTTAGAAATATGAATGATTACTGTATTTTTATCAAAGGAAAAAGAAAAACGAAATAAATAGTTACAGTATTTGATTATCAGAGGTTTGAAGGCATTTTATATTTAGCATCCTAATAACATCCGCAGGTTTTTACATATAAAGGGATTGAGTTACTTTTGTGAGCTGATGTATATTATACTCTTCTTTCTTATAATTTAGCCTTAGAAAGATTCTTGTTACTCATGTTTTGTTTCCTTATGTGTGGATAAGTTCATATTTTTAAAAGTAATAAAGTATTATCTGAAGGTTCAGCTTTACAAACTTGAATTTTTTATAGAAAGTTTTGCTCTAGCAACTTCTACCAACCCCTTTTTCACTACCCTACTTTTTTTTTTTTTTGTGCGCTTTTAGGACTCATTAGTTAATTGGAGGAGTTAGTTACTATAAAATTTAGAAGGGATTAATTAATAATTAGGTGTGATTGATCATTTTGAGAGTTGTCTCTTGGAGGTATTGTGGAGCACTTACTGTTCCACTACCCATGTATATACACAGTTACACTTCTATTTTCCCCAATTTCTAGGTTAACTAGCACATTGTTGGTGATTTCCCTATTCAATACAAATTCTTATTATTCAATTCTAGTATTTTAATGATACCAGTGCTAACATTCACCAGTACAGACCTCTATTTTCCCCAATTTCTAGGGTAACTAGCACATTGTTAGTGATTTCCCTATTCAATACAAATTCCTATTATTAAATTCTAGTATTTTAATGATACCAGTGCTAACATTCACCAGTACACAACCATTTGATGCCACGATTGCTTTTAATGCGTGTTTTAATGTTAGGACCAAGATATTGCGTCAAGGTCCCGGCTGCTGAGGAAAAGGGGCAAAACAAGGAAGTTCAAATATTCCTGGAAGTCTGCTGGCCATCCATCAATATGGAAAAGAATTGCTGATGGGAAAAATCAATCTTGCAAGCAGTATACACCATGTGGATGTCAGTCAATGTGTGGAAAGCAATGCCCTTGTGCTAATGTTGGAAATTGCTGTGAAAAATACTGTGGGTATGTCCATTTTTTTCATTTAATTAAGTAACTTATTCAGTAACAAAATAGGAGAAAAAATTGCAGGGTAGTTCATGTTTTTGTTGGCCATTGATGGAATCTGATGACGGTGGTTAAATATGGTTACCTGGTTAGCCAAGGCTTTGAACACATAAAGTAATAAACAGTACACAGAGATATATAAGTATAACTGTAAACATGAAGCTATTCTCTTCAAAACTTTTCTTTTCCATGATTGGAAAGGCTCCTAAAATGCATTTTCAACTTAATTTGTGAACTACTACTGTACAACATGAAAAATGGAATTGTTAACAAGCTATGATTTAAATGTAGTAAATTAGCTCTTCTACCTTCAGTTGTTCAAAGAGCTGCAAAAATCGGTTTAGAGGATGCCATTGTGCCAAGAGTCAGTGCAGAAGTCGCCAATGCCCATGCTTTGCTGCTGGACGTGAATGTGACCCAGATGTCTGTCGAAATTGCTGGGTTAGGTAATGTGTGAAATATCTCTTCTGTGAACTTGATTTTATGCCTCCCTAGGAAGGAATTAATGTGTCTGATTTCTCATAGTTCATTCAAAAAGTGATAATCTGTAACATCTATATGCAAACAATTCTGCCACACTGACTCTTATTTTCCCTTTTAGGTATTTCATGACAAAGTGTAAAATTTTAGGCTCCTTTGCGTCATATCTGTATATCTAGGCTGATTTCAGAAGACACCATACAATAATTCAATCATTATGTTTAGTTCTGGTTTGGAGAAGTATTAGGTGTGGCCCTTCCCTCAGACCTTGCATTAACGCATGATGTTTGTGCACCGGGCAGCCCCTCACCCCACTCATTTCCTTCCAAATTACAGAAAAATATTGCAATTGTTCGAATATTCTTGACTCCATCATATGCACATTATCTGGGGTCCAATCCATTTCTCGGATCTTGCGTTAATGCAGTATGCTTGTATACTAGGCAGCACCCGTCCCCCTCATTTCCAATTTCCATCCACCATTAAAAAAATATATATATATATCGCAATAGATGGTGTTGATATCATATTCAAATAATTCAGTCAATTAGCTGTTAGGTGTCAATTAAGTTAGATTAGGTTAGAGTAGAATCAATTATGAATAATTGTGTTTTATCTTTAGCAGGTATTGTAATGATTAATTAGTGTATATAATATATGAGCTGAGGAGTTCAGTAACCTCAAGCTTTTCACAATAAATCACTGTCTAAACATGGTATCGGAGCATAGGG
This sequence comes from Arachis hypogaea, assembly GCF_003086295.3. Classification (NCBI taxonomy): domain Eukaryota; kingdom Viridiplantae; phylum Streptophyta; class Magnoliopsida; order Fabales; family Fabaceae; genus Arachis; species Arachis hypogaea. The sequence goes on from NC_092054.1 coordinate 23,385,087, forward strand.
TTCTTTTCTGTTTTCCAGCCCTTTTCTGGTTTTTCAGCCACCAGTGTGGTGTTCTATCAGTTTGCCACTCTTATCTGGGAAAATCAAGCCAACAGTCAACCTCAGAAGGTTCCGATCAGTCACCTCACAGAAACCCACCTCCGGCGAGCTGCTCATGCGCTTCCACATGCCGCTTTTGTCCAATCAGTCCGCCGAAGCGTGAAGCCCACGCGCCACCTTCCGGAGCTCTGCTTTCAGCACTATCAATGCCGTTCAACTCGTTGGTGATTCCTGGTTCCGATTTTGGCACCGGTGGTAGTCAGAAGTTTCTCCATCATTATTTTCTTTAAACCATCCATTTCACTGCCCCTGTTCAACCCTTCTCAGCCCAATTTCACGTCTGCCCCCTGTTCAGCCCCTTTAATTTTTCATCTCTCTTCTCAAACCATTGCTTCTACTCCACCACAACAACCATTAATTGTCTATCACCGTCACCCTTGGCCAAATCATTCATAGTCTGAGATGGTAGAGGATGGTGATACATGTTCTACTCCTTTGGTTCCCCCTACTTCGTATCAAACTGTATCTGTTGATGAGCTTCCGATTGCTCTTCGGAAAGGTAATTGTACCACTAGAAATCCTCATCCAATTTATAATTTCTTGAGCTTTCATCGATTGTCCCCACCATACTATGCTGCTATTTCCACATTATCTTCTATACCTACTCTTAAGTGTGTCAATGAGGCACTTTCTCATCCAGAATGGAGACAAGCTATGATTGATGAAATGAATGCTCGAGTATAGTGTTACATGGGAATTGGTTTGTCTTCCCCCTGGAAATTCAGTGTTTGGGTCCCTATGTGTGTATGTTGTTAAGGTTGGACTTGATGGTTCAGTTGATCGTCTCAAGGCTCATTTGGTTGCCAAGGGTTACAGTCAAACATATGGAGATTATCAAGAAACTTTTTCTCCGGTAGCAAAGATTGCTTCTGTCCACACATTTCTTTGTATTGAAGCAATCCATCATTGGCCATTGTATCAATTAGATATCAAGAATGCTTTTCTTCACGGAGACCTTCACGAGGAAGTATACATAGAGCAGCCACCTGGATTTATCGCTCATGGGGAGTCAAGATTGGTTTGCAAGTTGAAACGCTACCTTTATGGGTTAAAACAATTTCCACGAGCTTGGTTTAGCAAATTCAGCTCTGTTGTTCAAAGCTTTGGCATGAAAAAGAAGCGAATCTGACCACTCAGTGTTCTATCAACACAACTCACATGGACAGTGCATCTATCTGGTTGTTTATGTTGATGATATAGTCATCACTAGCAATAATTATGAGGGGATAACAAAGTTGAAAAAACTGCTGTTTCATCACTTTCAAACTAAGGATTTAAACTCAAGTACTCCCTTGGTATTGAGTTGGCTCAATCTAAAGGTGATGTTGCTATATCGTGGAAATATGCCCTTGATATATTGGAAGAAACAGGTTTGTTGAATTGCAAACCTGTTGACAGTCCAATGGATCCTGATATCAAATTACTACCTAACCAAGGGGAACATTTTTCTGATCCTGAGAGATATCGAAGACTTGTAGGAAAACTGAACTATCTCATTATTACTAGACCAGATATTTCATACTCTGTTAGTGTAGTGAGTCAGTTTATGCAATCTTCTTGCACTGATCATCAGGATGTTGTAATGTGAATTGTAAAATATATCAAGAAAGCTCCAGGCCAAGGATTACTATACAAAGACAAAAGAAATACCCAAGTCATTGGCTATTGTGATGCCGATTGGGCAGGTTCTCCTATTAGGATCTACTTCTGGGTATTGTGTCTTTCTTAGTGGAAACCTTATATCCTGAAAAAGTCAAAAACAAAGTGGTGTTGCCCGATCAAGTGCAGAAGCTGAGTATTGCGCCATGGCATTAGTGGCTTGTGAGTTGTGAGTTAATATGGGTCTAGCAGTTCCTTTCAGAGTTGAAGTTCGGGACAGTTAACCAAATGAAGTTATATTGTGATAATCAAGCAGCACTCCACATTGCCTCCAATCCAGTATTTCATGAAAGAACTAAACACATAGAGGTGGATTGTCATTTCATAAGGCAGAAGGTTATATCTAAAGAAATTATCACTGAATTTGTTAATTCAAAACAATTGGCTGATATTCTCACAAAGTCTCTCAAAGGTCCTCGTAGTAATTACATTTCTAACATGTTTGGTGCATATAATATATATGCTCCAGCTTTAGGGGGGATGTTGATATTATATTCAGATAATTCAGTCAATTAGCTGTTAGGTATCAATTAGGTTAGATTAGAATCAATTATGAATAATTGTGTTTTATCTTTAGTAGGTATTGTAATGATTTAGTGTATATAAATATATGAGCTAAGGAGTTCAATAACCTCAAGCTTTTCACATTAAATCACTGCTTAAACAGATGGAATATTCTTGACTCCATCATATGCACATGATCTGGTGGCATAACAATGCACCTATTTTAACCCACATCTCTCTCTCTCTCTCTCTCTCATGAAGAAGGGGTGTCTTTAATTTTTGATTTCTTCTTTAATAATACTCTTTTTTTCATTTTATTAATGATGGAATTGTTCTATTGTGTTTCTGGTCATGGTATGGGCTATGCCGGTGGTTGTTTAAAGAATATTCATTGATTATTCCATGTAGTATGGTTTTTTGGTATCAGTTTATGGTAGTAAGAACTTGGTTGAATTTCTTTTAAAAAGAAAATAAATAAATATAGGGACTTGATTAGAAACTTTTAAATTGTAGGAGATCAAATTGAGAATTGATTAAAACTATATAGCCTTCTAGAGTAATTAAACTGGTAAATCGTTTATCCTTCAAGAAAATGTAAGGCAGTTCTTAAACCAAAAAAATAGGTAATTGCTGGACAGATAATTGTGTTACTAAGACAGACTGTCAGTTGATTTTTTTCAACTTCACCATAACCTTAATGTCAATTGAAACCACAGCAATTACTTTGGTACTTCTGTTAAAACTTTCTTAACCTTTTCCTCGGATATGTTGTTTGGAGTTTGGACTGATGTCTTGCCTCCCTCTGAACATTTTCCAATGATTACTTATAAATATTACATTCTTCATTCAGTTGTGGGGATGGTTCATTAGGGGAGCCCCCTCGTCGTGGAGATGGTCAATGTGGAAATATGAGGCTTCTCTTGAGGCAGCAACAGAGGGTTAGCAACCATGAGCTTGTTTGTTTAATATTTTCTGCATTCCATTCTTATTTTTATGAATAAAAATCATGATTGGGTGATGCAATTATGTCTGCCTCAAGTGTATTGTTCTTATGCTTATGCCTCTCAGATTCTCTTGGCAAAGTCTGATATTGCAGGATGGGGAGCCTTCTTGAAGGTTGAGACTTGAGATTCATGGGACTTGTTTGTTTTCTGTTAATTTTAGTTTGTTCCTGTTACTCATTGGTGATAACATTTCAGAACCCAGTTAACAAAAATGATTATCTAGGAGAGTACACAGGGGAACTGATCTCCCACCGAGAAGCAGATAAACGTGGGAAAATATATGATCGTGCAAACTCCTCTTTCCTATTCGACTTAAATGATCAGGCATGTGGCTCGTGTCACCCACATTTTATCTAAATTTGTGGTTTTTTCTGGCTCCTGTTGATTTGAGGTTCCTTGTAATTTTTAAGGAGTGATCGATCATATTCCTTTTACCTTTCAACTGCACTATATATATATATATTTTTTTTTTTTTTTTTTGTAACATGTTATGATAGTAAACCACTGATTTTCTGGCTGAAATTTTTAGTAGAGACAGTCTGTGACACAGTAGACCTCAGCCAATAGGAATTCTTAGTTGATGTATATTTTTTAGCTATGCTATAATCAATCTACTTTTCCTTTATGCTTCTTTCATGGAAAGCTATAGTTTACCGAGGTTTCCTATGATTACTTATGACTCTACGTGTAATATCTATCTCTTTACAGTATGTTCTTGATGCTTATCGCAAAGGAGATAAGTTGAAATTTGCGAACCACTCCTCAAATCCCAACTGCTATGCTAAGGTGAGGCCAGAAACTCGTGTTTTTGGGGAGTTCCAAAGCTTAACCATTTTTTTCTTCAATGAAAGAAACCTTGACCTTTAAGTATCAGTATTTTGAAATTGATCTTTAAATTGTCCAATTGTTGGCCACTTGTTCTGGCTGCGTAGGTGATGTTGGTTGCTGGAGACCACCGAGTAGGCATATTTGCCAAGGAACATATTGATGCTAGTGAGGAGTTGTTCTATGATTACCGCTATGGTCCAGATCAAGCACCACCATGGGCACGTAAACCTGAGGCATCCAAGAGAGACGAATCAGCAGTTACTCAAGGCAGAGCAAAGAAACACCAGTCACATTGAATATGGCATGGCGTAAGGTTCACAATGTACATACTTTTAGCTTCTACCAGTATATTCTCCCCTGAGACAAACTTGTGGAGTAAGCCATTAAATTAGTCTTGAAGTTGGCATCATCCAACTTTAAATCTATCCCTAAGGGTCTGTTTGGTTGGGGTAAAAATTGGAGTGGAAAATTTCATGCTTGATCTCTGTATTCTTATACATTGATTCATTTATGAAAACTTCCACTCCCTTTTTACCTCCAACCAAACACACCATAGTTACAAATGCTTCCAGCTTTTTAGCTCGGGAAAAGCTGATCAAATTGGTTCTTAGTATTGACAGTATCAAGGACCTCTTGAGATTTTTTAATTTAGGGGAGGATTTAAAGTTGGTTGGCAACCTTAGTGACTATTTTGTTGGCTTACTCCAATCATGTGTGACGTCCTATGCGCATGGAGGAAACGTTGCCATAAGGAATCAAAATAATAATAGGTATGCGTATGCTAGTATGACTAAGGTATTCGCATGAAATATATGATACAGTTAAACAATAAAGGATATGGCCAATAAGCTATTTGAGTAGGGACTAAGTATAGAAATTTGAATCCGAGGTTTATTTATTTTCCCATGTAAAATACCTTGATCTGGCATTTTTTTTTATGAATAAAATGTATATGTTGCTATAACTGTATAAGCTTGAATTAAGACGTTTGATTGCTAAGACAGTAGAAATAAAGTACTAATTTGTGTTTCGGGAGGGGTTGTGTTATATATATCTTCACCGTTATAAACACCTTTTAGATTTTATTGATATACAAACGAATACAAAAATACTACATGCATATGGAAAATCAGTCATCATGTATTTGTGTTTAAATATATCATATGACTGTCAACTAATCTAACATGTGGAATTCATGTACGCATGCTATTTGAGAATATTCTTTTATTGAGCTGTGAAATGATGTCATATATATATGAACCATAAGAATTTTGCTAATAGTTTTGTTCTTGGATAGAAGTAGGGGTGTGCATGGTTCAGTTTTTTCATAAACTGAACTGAAACTGCACTAAACCATTTTAAATGGTTTAGAAACTGAACCAAACTGCTTTGTCATATAAGAAACTGGTTTTAAACCAGTTTATAATACAGTGCACCAGTTTAAACCAGTTCATAAAAATAAAACTGGTTTTAATTAAAAAAATCAGTTTAAACTGGTTTATGCCTAAAACTAGTTTTCACACCCTCTCTCTCCCTCTCTTCCTTTCCTCTCTCTCTCTCTCTCTCTCTCTCTCCCCTTTTCTCTCCTTTCCCCTCTCTCTCTCCTACCCTCCTCTTTCTCTCTCTCTCCTCTCTCTCTCCTACCCCCTCTCTCTCCCCTTCCCCTCTCTCTCTCCTCCTCTTTCTCCCCCTTCCTCTCTCTCTCTCTCTCCCCCTTTCCCACTCTCTCTCCCTCTCTTCCCTTTCTCTCTCTCCTTCCTCTCTCTCCCCTTTTCTCTCCCTTCCCCTCTCTCTCTCCTACCCTCCCCCTCTCTCTCCCCCTTCCCCCTCTCTCTCTCTCTCTCCACCCACTCTCTCTCCCTTCTCTCTCTCCCCATTTTCCCATTCTCTCTCCCTTCTCCTCTCTCTCTCTCCTCTCTCTCTCCTCTCTCTTTCCTACCCCCCCTCTCTCTCTCTCTCCTCTCTCTCTCCCCTTCCTTTCTCTCTCTCTCGCTCTCTCCCCCTTCCTCTCTCTATCCCCCCTCTCTCTCTCCCTCTCTCTCTCTCTCTCCCCTTTCTCTCTCTCTCCCTTCCGCTTTCTCTCTCTCTCTCCCTTTTACTTTCTCTCTCCCCTCTCTCTCTCTAAATCAAAAGTTGAAAGAATCATAAAATATTCACATACTAATAAACTAAAGCATGGTCTTACTTTTTGTTCAATGACAATATTCAAAATATGATATAATATGATACTAACCTAAATGAAGTTAAAATAAACTAATTCAAATCTAACAGACTAACACAATATTGGCCCATTACAATATTCTAATCATCTTCAAGAGAAACAAGCGTGCCAATATTTGTTGAAGAATTTCTCCCTACATAAAAAAATATCTCATTAATTATAGAAAACTAACAATTAGTAACAAACAAGCAATAAGAAAAAAATATATATTACCTTGTTCAGCTTTTTCAATCTCTTCAAAATTTTCAATTAGTCCAAATGGGTCATCTATTACCCAATCTTGAGTGCATACAAGAGCTTCCAACATATATGGTGTCAAGGAGCTCCGATAAGTAGGGGTGTGCAAAAAAATTGGTTTCACTGAACTGAATTGAAACTGAACTGAAACTGTTTTAAATAAACCAGTTTTTTTAAATAAAAAACTGAACTGAAACCATAATTTTTATGAAAACCAGTTTATTAAAAATCAGTTTTTATGGTTCAGTTTAGTTTTAAACCAAATTAAAACTGGTTTTATTTAAACTCTAAAATTAGTTTTTACATACTTTTCTCTCTCCTTTCACTTTTTCTCTCCCATTCCTCTCTCTCTCCACTTTCTCCCCCCTCTTTCCCTTCTCTCTCCTCTTTCTCCCCCCTCTCTCCTTTCTCTCTCTCTTTCCCCTTCCTCTCTATCTCTCTCCTCTTTGTCTCTCTCCTCTCTCCTTTCTCTCCATCCTCTCTCTCTCTCTCTCTCTTTCCTCTTTTTTCCTCTCCTCTCTCTCTTCTCTCCCTCCTCTCTATCTCTCTCCTCTTTGTCTCCCTCCTCTCTCTCCTCTCTCTTTCCCTCCCATCTCTCTTCGTCTCTCTCTCTCTTCTTTGCCTCTCTCTCTCCCTCTCCCTTCCCGTCTCTCTTCCTCTCTCTCTCTCCTCTTTTTCTCCCTCTCTCCCTTCTCTCTCTTTCCCCCTCTCTCTCTCCTCTTTGTCTCCCTCCATTCTCTCTCTCTCTCTCTCTCTCTATCTCTCTCCGTCTCTCTTCCTATCTCTCTATCTCCCTTCTCTCTCTCCTTTCCATCTCTCTCTCTCCCTCTTCCTTCCCGTCTCTCTTCCTCTCTCTCTCCTCCTCTTTCTCCCTCTCCTCTCTCTCCTCTCTATTCCCTATCTTTCTCTATCTCTCCTCTCCTCCCCTCTCTCTCCTCCCATCTCTCTTCGTCTTTCTCTCTCTCTCTCTCTCTCTCTCTCTCGTCCCTTCTTTCTTCTTCTTCTTCTTCTTCTTCTCTCTCTCTCTCTCTCTCTCTCTCCTTTTCCTCGCTCTCCCCTTTTTTTCTCTCTCTCTCTCTCCCCCTCTTTCTTCTTCTCTCTCTCTCTCTCTCCTTCTCCTCTTTCTTACCCTCCTTTCTCTCTCTCTTTTTTCTCTCGCTCTCTCTCCATGTCTTTCCTTTTTCTCCCCTCTCCCTTGCTCTCCCTCCCTTCCCCCTTCTCTCTCTCTCTCTCTCTCTCTCTCTCTCTCTCTCTCCCATTTTGTTTCTCTCTCTCTTCCTCTTTTCTCTCTCCCATTTTGTTTCTCTCTCTCTCTCTCCCTCTTTTCCCTTTCCCATTTTCTTTCTCTTTCTCCTCTCCCTCCTTTCTCTCTCTCCCTCCCTTCTCTCTTCCTCTTTCTCTCTCTCTCTCTCTCTCCTTTTTTTCCTTTTCCTTTTCTCTCTTTCTCTCTCCTATTTCTCTCTCCTCTTCTCTCTCTTTCTTCGCCCTCCTCTCTCTCTTTCTCCTCTTTCTTTCCTTCCCTTCCTTTCTCTCTTTTCTCTTTCTCTCTCAACCTTCTCTCACTCTATATCCCTCTTCTCTCTCTCCCCTCTTTTCTCCAAAAAAAAAAAAATTAGGGAGAAGGGGGGGGAGAGAGGAC